>NW_013525102.1:6636341-6671819 GCF_000836215.1 Papilio polytes
ACTGGTGTAGCGAATATCATGAACATCCGCAGACGTAACCATCGGGAATGTGCTGGTTAAGGTTTATAGTTAGTTAATGTAACTCACCCTTCGTAAATTTTAAGGTTATTCCAAATATTACCGTTACAGATAATTTTAACTTTAACGGTAACCGGCGATATGGTGCAACTCACCCTAAAAGAGTTACATGTGTTAGATCGATATACGCGGGGACGGTTTGATAACTGTACAATTTGTATAACAAACTTTAGAATTTTAGATTGATTTAAGTCTAATCAGATGTATTAGGACCTGTCCCAACTGGATAGATTTTAAAAACATTTTATAACCAAATTGCATTGCAAAATGTAAACGCAACTTTCAACTCAGTGCATAAAATATTTAACTTACATAACAGCTTAGGTGACCGGACCGGTAAACTAAACATTAAAATCTATTTATAGTTAAATATTATCATAACCTGAATACCAAGAAATAGTATGAAAAAAACATTTTTAATTACTCAAATGTTAAACGTCGACCAGTTCCAGATGAACGACCAAAAATTGTGTCTTTTTGTGTTATAATTTTTGGTTAAATGTCCATCAAAAATTCGGAAAGAGGACGGTTTACTTGGCCACGTATTGTTTACAAACCAACTCAAATAACAGTTCAGACTAGTTACAATGCGGCGAAACGGTCAGTTCATGCATCACTTCTGAGCAGAAGTTATTTTTACTCCTTATGTGTACCATACATGTCTGTGTTTGAATTATAAAGACAGGAAAACGAATAAAATTGCCTCTTTTCATTAAATAAAACTATTTTATCAGTCTTTTGTTTTATTTTATCCCAAAATCTATAAAAATAACAAATAAATTTGAAAATAGAAACAATTTTAAGTACTACAAAACAATCATCGCAATGTTTCTTCAGCGTATTTTAATGAAAGTGTTAAAAAAATTAATTTAAAAGCGGGAAAAGTATCAAGTAGCTTCTTTACACTGTGTGATGTGTGATTGTGGATGTGTGCGTGTGTGGGCGTGTCGCGTTGCGCCGGTCATGGCCTGAGCGGGCGCACGCGACCGACGCGTGATTTCGTTTTCACGTTTGTCCCACTTTACTTACACCTTATGCCAAGCTATTGTGATGAATTACTACTTGTTTTTACTTCGTAAATTCGTTACAACGATAACAGTTTTGTTTTTTTAAATTTACATTAAGTAAAATCTGTAAAAGTCTTTGAAATTTAGACACGTAAAATTTAATTGCAGTTTAGAACACATTTATTATCCTTATAAGAAAATTCTAGTTAATCTAGAAGCCCGACAAATCGAAGTCTGCGTAATTTGTCTAAAACAACATAGGTTTACATTACCTATACTTAAACAAAGGCAAACAGAAATGAACCTCTTTTGTACATCTGAGTAAAAAAAATATCTCTGCTTTGAAATAACACAAATAATGTATAGTAGTGACATCTGTGGACAGCTAAGAATATTTCTGAAAAGCTAAGAATAAGTTAAGCGCCATCTATGATTTGATAGGGTAAGCTAAATTAAAAATAAAGTAATCTGTCTGACCAGACGAGGTAATAGTTCACTAAATATTTGTAGCTCGTTGTACGACTTTTATTTACTTATCAATATGGTACTAATTTTAATACAGCTATAGAATTTAACAGATAACTTAACATTGTTATGGGTGATTTTTTTACGTTAACGTTTCTGTTGCTTTAAAATAGTTTCAAGATTTATCGCTAGATGTCGCATGTCACTATTCATAATAGTTTGCATCGCAGTATAGAGCTTCTTTACGATTTGGTGAGGTACGCGGCGTACCAAATCGTCGTCACTCTGGTTTCCCTTCAAAACGTATAAATCTTTCGCCTTTTACTAAAGATTTCCGTGGAGGGGAACACCCAAATGAGTCTTTAATATTTTTGTATAACCCTGCTTCGGTGGGGTAAAAATTAAACAATACGTGTAACGTGTTAGGTATCCAATCAAGGTCTTTACTTTACCACTGCTTCCGGTCTTCCCTGATTTAATTCATTTATTACAGAAAATATATACTGACCTGCGTAAGGAGAGGATTTGAGAGTTTTTTTTTTGTTGTTTCTTTTGAAAACACAAATGAGCGAGTGATATTTACCAATTAAACTGCAAGAAAAAGACAACTTAGTACGTACTTGTATTTAGTTACGGTTGTAGGAAAGTCATAGATATTAAAATTATCAAATCAAATAAATGTTTGTTGGGATAGTAATCTGTGCGAATAGATATTTTTGGAAAAATGCATAACAAAAATTCATCATGTCTAATTTTTTTTCGGTAAAACTGCCATCTATCAGTAGTAATGTAATAATGAACAAATTGGAACAGCGACATCTATTATGCGAAAGCAAACATTTCACTCTTGAAAGTTTCAGATAGTAACGTAAATGGATAAGAGATGTCAGTAACAGTATTATATTGAGATTTTTTATATTTTTTAATAATGCTCCAAGCGTGTAGATAGGTCGCTGGTAACAAAATAAATCCGAGTTAAGTGGTTTTTGGCAACATATTAAGTTTTAAACATAAAAAAATGCGCAAGAACCTACAAATTACCTCAGAAGTAATTTTTAATTATATAGCTATAATATTAATTTATTTAATTACATATTTCTTTAACAATATGTTAAAAAATAAATAAAATTATTTCTCCCTAGTAGGGTTGCCAACAGTAAGACGGTAAAAATTAGGTCAAAACAAAAAACTTGTGCGGTCAACCCTGTTAGTCCAATAAGATAAACGACTATATTGTATCACTATAACACTGGGAAAAAGAAGTATTCGATTGAAATATGTTTAGGGTACAGAATGAAAGTAATGGAATTCTATAAAAATATCCTATTTAGTCGCATAATAAGAGAGCAAGGAAAAAGGTTTAAAAAAGTCAATTTAATATATTTCCATAATTGAAGGAGATAAACAGGGAGCAACACCGAGGAGATTATCGAAATATCATCTACACTACCAAAGGAACTGCAGATGTATTGCCGGCCTTTGAGAAGACGATACGCTTATAGAAGGACCCTAAGTCGTAGCAATTTGGAAATGTCGAAAAACAGTTGTTTTAGCGATTTTTATGCCATCGCTAGATAGTAAATTATTAATTATCTTTTACTGTAAAATAATCAAAGAAAAACATTGTTCCCAGAATAAAACAATCAATATTTTTAGTATGAAAGATAAAGGCCTGTCCCACTACTGGCTGATAGAGGCTCAGATAGCTTAAAAATGACATCACTGGGAGATAAGAGAACAAAATTCGATATTTCCCTCACATATTTTACAGATTCGATTGTTATCAGACAATTTACAATTTGTTAGGACTGACAGTGAATTATCGTAGAGTTGTTATTTCCATCTGAATGTAGCTAGTCTGTAGAAGTCTATGATGTGAAGTGTTAGGTCTGATGTGGTAATTGCCTTTCCCCGTATATATCTTTTCTTTACATTTTCGTAGATGAGGAGTTAACCGTTTTTGTTTAGTTATGTATTTTAATTATTACAATATTTATTAAAGAAGCATTTAATGTTTTACTTCAAAGCTAATTTAAGGGACTGAACTTAGTAATTGCTTAGGTTAGATTGTATAAACTAATCGCGTATTAACTAAGTTTTTAAATAATATTTTGTTAAATGTCTACGGTGAAGGAAAACATCGTGATGCCGGCACATATCGGCGAAGAAATTCAAAGATATGTGTGAAGTCAACCAACCCGCACTTGGCCAGCGTGGTTGACTATGGCCTAGTCACCCCTTATTAGGGTAGGCTCCGAGCCCCTCGATGGGGACGTAAAGTGAGCTGGTGATGAAAATGTCTACGTAGCTCGCTTCTCTATTAAAAAATTCTATATTCTATATTCTCTTATGAAATTATTTGAGATATGCATTTTTTACGCAATTATTAACTACAGGCACTTGATTCCAAATCAATTAAGAGGAAGGAATTGATTTTTTGTCAAAATCTTAAATTATTTTGACATAAGAAAGATACCAGTATTTCTGAGTCTATGGTAATTTTTTTTAATAGTGTTTTTTGATTCCACGCGAAAGCAGTTTCGGGCAAAAGATATTATGGTATATTGTAAAATCTCTTCTTATGTTGTAAACTACCGTAGTTTTTAGTAATCCAGTCAGACATTTCTCTTTTGATTCTATAAATCGGCGTTTCTGTTAAATCTTGCAGAATCTCCAAAATGATTAGTATACAGTCTTTTTTTTAATCTTACTAATATTATAAATGCGAAAGTCTATGGATGGATGTTAGAGTTTACAGCCTGAACTGCTGATCGTATCTTGATGAAATTTGCCATAGATGTAGAGTAGTCTAGCAAAACATATACCTTCTTTTGTTTTTTTTTTTATTTCACGCGGACGCTGTTACTGGCTAAGGCTAGTCACTTGTAATTTATAAAAAAAACACTAGAATATCGATTGATCAGGATTTTGTTAACATTTTAAACTAACTTTCGCTTGCGACTTCGCTTGCGTAAAAAAACAATAACATATAGCCTATGTGTTCTTCCAGACTATCCTCTATATCTGTCAAATGTAGTCCTAGGTTCCTTCAAGAAGCGCGCCTACAATTTCCTCAAAGGCCGGTAACGCATCTGTAGTTCCTCTGGTGTTGCTGTCAATGGGCGTCGTTACCCACCTCTGTGTTCTCATCGCTCGTTTGCCCCCTTCTCTTATAAAAAAAAATCGAGATCGATTCAAACTCTAACAAACATCCATTCATTCATACATTCCCATTTGTAATATTTGTACGATTACTCTTTTCGAGTACAATAACTGTGATCACCCAATTTGTGTTGTTGGACTAATGTTACCTCCATTGAATTTTTACTTATACCAGCTTTTCTTTATTTTTAATTTTGTCGATTTTACGAAATTTAATGCATCATTAAACACAAAATAACGATTAACAATTAAGTACACTGGCCAGTCCAGTAGGACTGGTTGATTTGTAATTTTATTACTTCGGTGATAGATATCAAATCGAAGCCGTCAATACTTTTATCTCTGTCATAAAATTCCAATATATTAATAGCATTACAAACGATAACAAGGTCTACTGCATTAAGATAAAAATGAAATCAAAAGTTAAATAAAACAACCTACTCTAAAAACTTTAAGACAGGTAACTCAAATAAACGAAATTTTTTGAGAATTCCATCAAAAGTCTACGACGCTACGGGTCTACGGTTTCGTAGCAAAGCGCGGGAAGGAGGGGGGGACCTAAAGTGGGCGGTGCTTAAGCCAGCCCTCAAGTTAGAGCTCGCGAATTGGTATCTTGGTGTTGTTCTCGTATAGAAACCGCCTCTAGTATTGCCACGACCGTTGCGCGTGCCGCACGTGTCGCGCGCGCTCACAAGTTCTACGTCAGTTGGTTCTCGTGTTGTGATTTGTGTTGTGACATGTTGGGAGACGTGGGAACACGCCGCTAGGTCATGTCGCGAAGGAAACAGAGCAACCCCAAACCCCTGAAACGTAAGTTGTATGAAAAAAAGTCATTAAAAATGTAGATAACAAAGTTGTATGAATCAACAGTTGTTTCTAACTAGAATACGTTTTACTTTATTTTTGTGTTATTTTTAAGTAATTATATTTTGATTTTAATGTTGAGGTTACATCTTCCTTTAATTTGATCGGAATAAACTTAAGTGACGTGGAAAAACTCCTAAACTTTTTACTTATTTAACTTAATTATATGATAGTCACACTGATATAATAAATGTAGAAATTTGGATGGATGGATGTTGTTATGGCTCCCGCAATAATAGATTTCGACAAAATTAATCACAGATATAAAATAGTCTGGAAGAAGACATATGCTGCTTACTAAGTCGCTTCATTCCGCACAAAGTCGCGGGCAAAAGCTAGTAATGATAAATTTACATAAATCTCTCAATAATAATATCAAACTGAGTTCGTAATAAGCATTTTATTAACTAAAATTATTAAAAGTAAGTTGTTCTAGAAATTCCTCTACCCTTTATAAATACGTATTGTTTTCTATTTTGTAGAGTAAGAGAGATAGCAATATTGTTATTACAAGGAATTCGACAGAGACAGTGATAGAGGAATCTAATAAGATTAGCTAAATGTCAATTACAAGATATCTAAACCAGCTAGATTAAAAGTACTTGAAATTAAAACCGTATTCATTTACTATAGCACAGGGAGCCTAGTGCGGGAGCCAAGGCTCTCATGAAATGTATGTTTTCAAAAGTGAAATAATAAAGGATTTATTTATTTATTATTTATATATGACACTAACTTTTAATGAATGGATAAAAAATTCTAGAAATAAACTCTATTTTTCTGATTTATAAAGCTTTGTAATACTAAAAGAATTTTTAAAGTCATCAGTAGTTTTTTCAGTTTAAAATTTTATCTAAGATTTTTTTAAAGATAAAATTGCATTGAAAAATAACTACATGGCCATTACAAAACTAGTTCAATACTTTGATTGTTAAGTGAAAGTGGTCCTGTCTGTTTGTTCTTAATTATTTATGATATAAAGTTTATATGTGTTGCAATATTGTACAAAATGTTCAATAGATCAGACATTACAAAAATGTTACACTAATTAACAACTCAAATCTACCATTTAAGATATTAGTTTTTGTCCGCTACTCCGTCTACGTAGTATTATAAAAATAAACAGACTGTCCCTACTTCTATGTTATATTCCATTGAGATACGTTCTGCAGTTGATACAAACTCTAACAAACATCCATCTATTCCTTCACATTTATAATATTAATAAGATACATAAATTACAAGAATCTGTAGAAAATTCTTTAACCTATAGAAAGTTATAGGAATTTTATATTATTATTCGAACTCTGTTAAAAAAAGTCCTGTGTACACATGCAAGAGAAATTAAGAAGCAAAACCTGTTCTCATTCTTTTTTTTGTGGCAAAATGGCCACTGTTTGCCTTAAAAAGGCATTTACAGATTCACCAGGTTTAACCTAAACCTCGTTTATGAGTAACTAAGCTCGAAGGCTTCCTCAGGAGCCTCGGCATGAGCCGTTACTTTGTTATTATTACCCGATTGGAATGTCCTTACTCTTAAAAGTAACTACTAAATACTCAAACGCACCTTCTCTTCGTAAGCGCCGCTTACAATCCATCAAAATTTGTAAGATATTCAGATTTTAAACGTAACCTTAAATAGACCCTATTAAATTTAATGCCATTTCAGTATTCAGCCGTATGACTAAATAATTGTAACAAAACGCTTAGAGGTTATGTAACAAAATTACAAAGATTAAAGAGTCTGTACAGAACAGATAGTAGAAAAAATTTGTTTATTAAGAATCAAAGTACGATTGAGTTCATTAAACCGTTATCTTTATATTAATGTATTCTTTGATTGTTTATTTATCAATGTCGCACCGATACGTCTTGTATAGTTATAGACAGAATGGAAACTTACTGATCATTCTAGCATTATCTAGAATTAATAACAGAAGGAAAAGGTATATAGAGGCGCTGCTATCGCCGTTAGTTCTGTTAGAAAATATTTCAAATCTATTTATCCTGTGTTGCTGAAGTTACCATTTATTTAACATTACCTAGTGATTCGTTAGTATTAGGTTCCAGTAAATTTCAATGGAGTATAACTTAAATTACGTATTATACGTATTTTGACATATGCATTTAAGAATTTGACAAAAGACAACAAATTGAAGTTTTTGCGTGCGGATGATGTCGCACGGGAACAGCAAGTAGTCAATAATTATTATGGGTATTATCATAAGTTTCAAAGTGTTTGGTTTTGGCTGCAACATGGGTGAAAAAAGAAGTTAGAAAGTTTTGCTTACTGGTAACTCTAAAAATAGTAGACATTATGTTTGTATAAAAACAGTGACATGTAAACCTTGTTCTTCTATATTTATGTCCATTGTAAAATAACAGATTTAAAAATCTTACATCATATAGAGACTACGGACTAAATTAAGATTTAGGGCCTTTCAACCACTGGCTGATAGAGGCTCAGATAGCTTAAAAGTGACGTCACCGTCACAGAGAGTACAAAAATCAGACATTCCCATCACACATTTTATACGTTGGATTCTGACAATTAATAATAATTGTGGGACAGGACCTGTCCTATTTATAACAGATTAAAAAAATGTTTTATAAATCGACAAATGACTAGTCATACAAAAAACTATTTGCACTAGATACTGCCCGCTAGCCGTGCGCTATCATTTGCCGAGCGATAAGGGCGTTTGTGTAAAAACTATAAAATTTATTTTATAAATACGATAAATATGGAAGATATCGGACACAAGCGGATTCTGCACCCGAGATTATAACTATGCATCATAATGATTTATCACTTCAAACACGTCATCATTTTTATTAAGAAGTTTTTATTATACTAGCTTTGGTTCGTTTACCTCCGTGTGGAATTAAAAAATAAAAACAAAAGTGAGTAGCCTATTGATTCTTCCAGATTATCCTTTACATGTATGCCAAATTTCATCAAGATCCGTTCTGCAGTAAACTGCAGGCTAAAGCCTACAAACTCTAAGAAAAATCCATCCAAACTTTTGCGTTTATAACATCAGTAAGGTTAAGGGCCTATCCCACCAAATTGTAAATTGTCTGAAATCCAACGTGTAAAATAACGTTATAACTGTTACCTTATCTGACAGTGATGTCATTTTTAAGCTATCTGAGCCTCTATCAGCCAGTGGTGGGACAGGTCCTTTTTTTTGTTAAAAGTTATCAAGTGAGGAAAAATATGCCAAGACAACAATAATTTAATGTATAGATTTGATTCTTAAAGTATGTCTTTTATACAAAGAAAACACATGACAAATGCAAATTTAAAAATACAAGTTTGTAGTTATCATAAAAACAATCAATTGAATTATTAATAACTGCTATAAACGTCATAAAATAAAACAAATAAGTCATTCGATTTATTACAATCTAATTTCAATTAAAAATCATCGTATTAATTTATAGCGTGAATTATAAATTATATTACAGTTTTAAAATCACATATTTATTAGTGTGTTTCCACATTTAATTGCCATATACCAGAACAACGTTTTAATATTTATAATAACTAATCAGAGATATCTAGCGAATTCATGATAATCTTTTGAATCTTTATTTAATAAAGTGTATCTTAATTTGTTGTTATTAAAGTAACCGGTCGGGAAAGTAACGGACGCATAAAATCTGTTTCACGCATTCCAACATCTTTTAATCCTAATTTCCACTAGGCTTTTAGCCGCACGCGATCTCTCTGTATTTCTTACGTACCTATGCGTCTTCATCCGCATGAAATTATTAAAATTTTATTTCATTGTTTACATTTGTCATTTTTTTAATTGCTAATGTAAAAATTACCGTTACCATAATAACCTTGCTTCCTTATTGGCAGCTTAATAGTCCCTTTCCCACATAGAAGTTTTTTTCGATTTATTAACCCCTGAAGTTTAATAGCGTGAAAATATAGAGCATAAAACGTTAAGTGTAGGGCTTTCTATTAAAGAAAGAAAGAATTATTCAAAAATATGCTGTGATTGCTGACATCCTACGTCACAAAGTTATGTGTGTTTACGCTTTAATATATTAGTATAGATATTGAAACACTTGTATAAACACATTGTTCATTTTTGTTTGTCTTTAAAATAATTATAAAATCAAAATTTTTATATTAATGTCAATATGGTAGAATTTATTGGATAGTGTTGGTCGCGTGTTGCTTTTATGTGGCGCGGCTTGAGTCAAGCGGTTAGCCGCTTAGTGGAAATACAGACTAATGCATAAGCAATTAATTCCGTTAGATACAGAAGCGACTTTGTATTTTTAATATGTTTATAAAATTGATTTATTTTATTGTTTAAAAAATGTTGATAGGTAATATTTAAAAATTATATTAAACAGATGTTAAAAATAAAATTAAAAACAAAGATAAAATAGAATGGGTGATACTGGCCAATAATAAAAGAAAACACTTTATTAGTCAAACTCCTTAATAAGATGACATTAAATTTGAATTAAAAGAAAATAACAACCTCAAAATTATTATCAAAACATGAGATTTAAATTGAAAGGAAAAGATAACCTCAAAATTAAACTAAACACTACCAAACTTCAGTAAATTTACGTTTTATACTAGTCGAATAGACATATAAATCGATGTAAAAAAACTTTTGAA
This sequence comes from Papilio polytes, assembly GCF_000836215.1. Lineage (NCBI taxonomy): Eukaryota > Metazoa > Arthropoda > Insecta > Lepidoptera > Papilionidae > Papilio > Papilio polytes. Next base: position 6,646,569 of record NW_013525102.1, read on the forward strand.
GCAGGCCTAAGTTTGAGATAACAAGATGTAATTGCTCGATGTATAACTGATTTTATTCAATAGAGAGATAGTGTTGAGTGGATGACTCGCCACTTGAGTGTAATGGAGGCAGATAACAGCTCTTGTAGTTATTTAGGGTTCCCAACGCGTTTACATCGACTTACTTGTTTTTTTATACCGCTCTGGTATTCGTAGACATGAGTCTTTTAGTTGTTTTAAGTTACAGATTAATGTTATTTAGATATGTTGAATTGATTTTTTTTAAATTAGAATTTACTTAGTTTAACGTTTAGAGAATTTGTTATGTTATAGATTTTTATGTTAATTGTAATTTTGTCGTGATGTTTTAAAAGTAAAATTAACTAGAAATGGAGTTAATAAATTTGTAACTTTAAGATAATATTTGATATTTTATTTATTTATAAAATAATGCTTGACACAAAATCTTTTTAGATCAAATGATAATAATATTTTTATTATGAATAAAATATTCACGTATAACAATAGTTAAAAACTAGAAAATTATACTTATATAGTTGTACTGATATTTATTGTACTTAAGATTTCGACTTAAATAACATTTAAGTGTGGTTAAGCACACGATTGAACATTAAACGCACTTAGGCTTAGCTCGTAAAATAAATAGCATGTTAATAAGCGATAACATAGATATACTTAACCAATAACTACTAGTTAAATAAAGTGTTAAGGCAGATATATTTTGCAATAACTTCTAGAAACTAAAGTTGTTCGAGAATTATTTACCAGTTATTGAAAGCATGTTTTTTTTTTGTTAATGATTGATTTGTATGTATAGTAATAAATTCAATTAGAACTAAGTAGTAACTACAAGAAGTTATACACATTTTAAAATGTTAAAAAATTTTTACAAGTAAAATTCTTATTGGGACTTATGATCTAAATTCGTTACAGTTTTGACGGAATTTGTTACGTTAGTTGAATTTGGTTTACATAAAGTTAAAATTGGTTTAAACAGTTCGAATTTTAAGTTACAATTTTTGAGGAACTAACAAGAAAGTATGGATGGATTGTGTGAAACAGGATATGCTTAAGAAAGGAGTGGATTCAGATATAACGGCTGATAGAGATGTATGGAAGTGCAGCATGTGCACAGTATGCACTGTGCCGACCCTTCATAAGGGATAAGGGCAAGTGGATGATGAATTTTTAAGGAACTAACGTTAAGACAATGTAATAAGAAAATTAGTACTACGCTGTAGAATTGGCGCAACACTGGATTGTTGGCGTGGGAGTCGCGTCCGTAACAGACAGCTGTCAAGTGTAGTAGGAAGTGTTGCAATTGCGCACGATCCTGGTGACAAGATTGGCTCTGAAGTTTGAAGTTAATCAGTAACTATTAAATACCACGATCACACAGAAGACAGGCAGTAAGTGGGAGCAATTCCGTTCCCTCTAATGAGTGACGGAGACCTAACTTTAGTCCCTTGTCCTTCCCACTCTTTTTCTTATAAGAAAAGGATGGGATGGGAACGTGGATTTGACTCTAGTTGAGACATAGAAGGGGAAATATTCTCTTTTGTGCGTTTCCCCCTGCATCGATTAAGAGTAGGCAACGCATCCGCTATTGCGAATATCTACGGGGATTCGTTTTGTCATTTGGGCAGATACTGGTGACCGCTTGCTCGCTCCACCTTTTGCCTTAAAAAAAGCAATTTAAACAGGCTTACAGTTTATGTAAATAAGAGAATGGTTGTCTTATCGGTAATTTGTTAGTATCAAAGATGGCACAGCGCATACATATTAGGCAGTGCAGTCAAAGAGGTAAGCGGCGAATTCAAAGGGTCATTGTGAGCGCTCGGCACAGTATAAAGCATCCAACCTGCTTACACTGAAGTTCACAAATTGTAAGTTATTTTATGTTGAATTAATGATACTTATAATAGAACATTTATTAGTTTTTATGCATTCAAGAACACATGAGCGTGTTTTGTTTTAACGAGAGGTCTATCTATCGGAAATTTATATTGAAGAATCCGAGAATTGTATGTGATTATTTCACAGTTAGGAATGTTAATTTCTTTAATAAACTATTATAATTGTTAATTAATAAAAAATATCACGGAATAGATTTAACGATATTTATTACAGCCAATTACAGCTTGAAGTCCAAAACTGACAGAGAGACAGAGACAAAAATCACAGCAGAATACGCAAAGAGTAAAAACCATAGATCAAGTATAACATAGATTAAAAAACTTATCGCTGTATAGGACAATTTTATGTATATTTTTCTACAATGGTAATAATTAAAATATTCTGAACTTAGATTTTTTTTTAAGACTATCTTTGTTGCCTAGATACATGTGATCGACACATTTATTCATTGTCATAAAGGCCTATAAATACAAAAATTAAAAAGGTTTCTGATAAGCAAATGTGAAGATTGTTATCTCTGAATGTTTGAATTAGAATAAAATTATAGAACTGCTATTCTGTGATGTCGCCGAACGATCGGTAATGTTGTCCGTTTGTAATTTGACTAGGTATATAGTATGAATTTACTCAATCGCATACTGAATGAAATCGTCTACGATCTGTCATTGAAGTGTCATAATATAAGAGCGTGCGCACACCTGAAACTATACTATCGCACAACTGTTTAGTCTTTGTTTTAATCCTATGACCTTATATGGAGGTACATTTTTCGATATTTAGTTGTCCAACTAAACAGTTGAATGATCAAGTCAAGTCAAGTCAAAGATGTGCGCTCGCTCTATGCCGTCACTTTGTGAATATTCAGTTTGTCGATGTCAACATAATTCACTTTTCCACGGTGACGCTTTTAAAATTAAAATCGATATCCAACGGTTCTGAATTACATATTATAAAGCAATTTACATAAACTAAAACTTGTTTTGTGTGCATTACATTTTTTTTATTTCGTTATATTGATTGTTTTCGGCCAGTGTTAGTTAAAACATGTGTTTAACTAGTGTTTAAGCGTATTTTAGAAAACGGTAAGTGTTTAAAAAAATTATAAAGCAGACTTTTATCTTACTAATATTATAAATGCAAAAGTTTAGACGTATGGATGTTTGTTAGAGTTTGTCGCCTAAATGACTAAACGGATATCTATAAAATTGGGCATAGATGTAGAGCATAATCTGGAAAAAACACATAGGCATACTTTTGTTATTTTTTAATTCCACGCGGAATTGTGTGCGAAATGTAATTTTAAATTAAAGCCGTATTGCTTCTTAACCGGTTGTGAAAACATATTGTTTGGGGTGTCATCCCCTATGACGTTCATCCCACAACCCTCCGTTCCCACGGTATACGCGTGCCATAGTTTGACTTTATAGGGTTGCTTCCATTAAAGGGTGGGCCAATTTAGGTCCTCTAACTAAATGTGAAGCGCATTTCGGTTGATAACCACATTAACTTTGATCTGGGTTCAAGTATTTTATTACTATAAGATTTTCTAATAATACTAGCTTTCGCCCGCAACTTCGTGCGTGGAATTAAAAAAAACAAAAGTGTTCACATGTTCTTGCAGACTATGCTCTATAGTCTACATCATAATAATCATCCACTTGCCCTTATCCCTTACGGATAGTCGGCACAGTATGTACTGCTCTTCCATACGTCTCTACCAGCCGTCATATCTGAATCCACTCCTTTCTTAAGCATATCCTCTTTCACACAATCCATCCATACTTTCTTCGGTCTTCCTCTTCCTTTGTAGCCATCCACATTCAATCTTAACACTTTCTGGTTTATTTCCCCATTGTTTCGTCGCTTAACATGTCCATACCACGATAACCTTTTGCTTCTCAATTTCTCCACCACTGGCGCTTTTACGCTCTACAGTCTACATGTATGACAAATTTCATCGAGATCCATTCAACCGTTTAGGCGGCAAACTCAAATTTATAATGTTTCCAGATTGATATTTTAAAAGCTTTTAATTACGAAAGAAATTCTAGATTTTTTAACAGACGTTCAGTCAGAAGTTTATTGTATTATTAGTATTTAAGTATTAGTAAAAGGTTAGCATGGTATGGGCATGTTATGAGGAGGGATGAATCGCATGTTACAAGGAGAACGTTAGTTATGAGTGTGGAAGGGTACATCGGTAGAGGTAGACCTAGAAAGAGATGTATGGATTGTGTAAAAGGTGATTTGATAAAAAGGGAGTGATGACTGAGATGACGTATGATAGAGTTATGTGGAGGACAAAAACCTGTTGTGCCAGCCTTACAGGAGTAGGATAAGGAGATGATGATGATGAGTATTATTAGTATGTTTGTAACGTAAATTCCGATAATGCCTTATGATATTAATTAAACATTTCAGACTAAAACCGCAACGTTTTATATACATTGATGTTTGTTTGTGCGTAAGTTTTGTAGATGCTTAGAGGAAAATGTGTTTCAAATAATAACGGATTTCACATGAAAATAGTATCATACTATAGTGTTACGTCTTTAATAATTTTTAAAAAACCTTTATCTATACTATTATAATAAAGCGTAAACACACACTTCTTTGTTGCCTAAGATGTCAGCAATTACAGCATGTTTTTGAATAATTTATTTTTTAATAAAAAGCCCTACACTTACTTCACGCTTTAGGCTACATATATTCAAGCCAATAAACTTAGGGGTAAATATTTTGGATAAAAACCCTAATGTGGGAAAGAGACCACAAGTTGCTGCTAACATCAAGGAAGCAAGGATGCCATGGTTTGTCATTTGTCATTTTAACATTTGCAATTGATAATTTGACACATTGTAAAAATAAAGTTAAATTTACATAATTTTATGCGGATGAAGTCGCAAGGAACAGCTAGATTCCTAATAAGGTTTAGTAACGGACTTTTCTACATATGTAGTTAGTAAAGTATGTGTTCTAGATTATGCTCTACATCTGTGCCAAATTTCATCGAGATCCGTTCAGCTGTTTAGGTTACAAATTCTAACAAACATCTATCCATCTAAACTTTGGCGTTTATTAGTAAGATTTAGTAGGGAATTACTATGGAAAAATCACAAATTTCTAACTTTGTTTCAATTTTATTTAATTTTAAAACAGTACGATGTTGTCTGAATTAGTTTTTGATTGAGAATTAAGGAAGAATCTTCACGAAAATTAGTTAATAATTCTCATCCTGTAATATGGAAATTCCCGGAAACATAATGATTACTTCTTAATACATACAAAGTATATAAGTTACATATATCCTTGTTGTTTGAGGCTGATTCAATGATAACCGTTAGTCATCAAGCGAACTCAGTCATTCTCTTGTCGATACTTCCAATTCAATATTTTCATATGAAAAGAATCGTTTTTGCGGTTTTCCCTAAAAATATGATCACTGTCCTACCCTGCCTATGTTTTATTTTATTCGTGCTGTTTTACCCAATTGATAAAAAGGTAATGGTTTATTGATTCGTATGCTGTTTTGACTTTTGTGTGTATTTATGTTCTTTTGCGTATATCCTAAATGGCTGAATCTATTTTGAAGAATGTGTTCATTTTTATAACAGGATTAGCATTTAAAAATAATTTATTTGAAAATCAAATTTCTTGTTTTTATGTCGGTTTGAAGTCTAATTTTAAAAGTTAAATTACTTATTTCTAAGTAGTGTTTACAGTTTATTCGAATACATATATTATGTGATTTTTAAAGAAGTATCGAGATACAGTAACTAAACTCCACTTAGTTAGTGTATAACTTGATACTGGCCGTTGTTATTTATTGCCCCGACAGAAACCAATCTTAGATTTTATCTAGCGATATTTGAATTTTTTATTAGCCGTTACCGACCGAACGTTTCTAAGATATCGTGATTTCATATACATTCGTTTAATAAATTTTTATATTGACCCACCTTGGATCTTAAATCAAGATAACACGTAGGTGTTAAAATTCATTCAAAACAATTTTTAATATTAATATTTATAAATATCTAATGATTTATAACATTTTAATGTTGATTATTCGTAAACATTAAAATACGGAAATTTATGTAAAATTGATCGATATTTTACCATCTCTTGAATTACTGTTATCGTTATTTAAAAATTCTCAGGTTTTTTAATTTATTTTATATAATCAATATAATTTTTATTTTAATTATTAGATTAGATTTTGCACGTTAAAACGGAATTTTATAGTGTGATTTGAAATTCTTGATTTTTTTTAGTTAAAATATTACTTTTTAGTAGGCTTTTCTGTTCATAATTTGCATTGTTATCTATATATTGTACCGTTGGAGTTTATACGAGTTTTTTTTATGTTTTTTTACTACGTATTAAATGGGAATTATGTTTTAATAAGAATTTTGATACGGATAAATAAAACAAGGTATCAATGCTTGGATTAAAATCGCTTTAAAACGGAACTGATAATGATCTATACGATAACATTGTTATCGTTAATCACTCTACACGATTTACCATGTAGGTATAGACTGGATTACCTGCCACTGGCTAATGCTACTGATTTAATCTATACTTCTATATCTATACTATTATAATAAAGCGTAAACACACACTTTGTTGCCTACGATGTCAGCAATTACAGCATATTTTTGAATATTTTTTCTAATAAAAAGCCCTACACTTACGTGACGCTTTAGGCTATATATTTTCACGCCATTAAACTTAGGGGGTAAATATTTTGGATAAAAACCCTAATGTGGGAAAGAGACCATAAGTTGCTGCCAACGTCAAAGAAGCAAGGTTGCCATGGTTTGTCATCGTCATGTCATGTCATGGGAACAGTTTCCTTATAAAAATGGGTAGAGAAAGTGGACTGAGACGAACTAAACGTATAGCGTTTCAAAATTTAACCTATTCAATAATGTTTACAAGTGTAATACTCGCCTGAGTGGTATAATCCGTTGAAAACATAACACCAGTCCGTAATCTGATCGTTATCCAGCAATCGCTTCGAGAATTTGACGATAGCGCCTTGATCGATGTCCTCAGATTGTGTCTTGTGATAACAAACTTTATCTGTTAAACAGATTATATTTTATCCACAACTGCTCGGGAATACAGAATGAGGAATGTCGATTTGGATTGGATGAAAATAATTGCAATTTTATGTGTGGTATCATAAATCAAGTCAGTAAAGCAATGTTTATACAAAAATGTTTCTGTTGTGGACATTCTTACCTAAAACAAATAATACCGTTTATTCACAAAGACTAAAATATTAACTGTTCGGTACAGATCGTATGCGGTCATACGAACATAACTTTGTATTTCGCGCTCCGGGTTTAGTGCGGGTAAGCGCGCTTATTTTATTTTTCTCGCACGGGCGGGTAGAAGAATAAACCCTCTCCACTACGGACGGGCGCGGGGCCTGCGGAGAGGGGTGCGAGAAAAAGGTCGGAGTCGAGCAGCCAAGCGGAACGGTCGCGAACTTGTGCGGATTAAAGTTGCTTTTTTTATAACGCGACGACACAACAGGCGTGTCGATTTCGATAGCGAACGGGGTCGCTATATTCGGTTTCGCGTTCGAAATTGCTGATACATCTTCAGGCAGCATCGCTGGGCCTATAGACTTGACTGAACCAGACTGACTCGATTGACATTGACTGAGACAAGGCACCTGGAGGAGGTGACGCAAATTCATCGAGCTGGTGAGTACCATTTTCCCCAATACGTTTACAATATTATGCCCTCCGGTGCAATCGTAGTTCAAGGGTAGGTTGTGCCGCGGGACCCGAACCCGTTTGTACGGCACATTAACAGAATTATTAATTTCTTTACGCATATTAGAATGTTTTATAATAAAAGGACGATTGATTCTAGGTCAAGATTTTTTTCGGATTATTCCCAACCGTCACCATGCTCTGTTCCCATGTGGGGACAGATGAGGATAAAAAGATTCATCCATCCCACCCTTTAGTCCCACTATCACCAATAAGGTAACAGATGGAACCTTTAAGAAAGAAAAAAGTTCCAACAGTCTCGTCGCAAAAGGTGGGACGGATGAAAGTTTTATTCTCATCTATCCCCACGAGGGGACAGAGCGGCGTGACGGTAGGGAATAATTATTTTTTTCTTGGCTAGGTTCTACAAACTCCTTTAAATTTTCCAATTTGTTAAATATATCTAGTGTTAGATATGACAACTGTATTTTCCTTTTTAGCACTTTTTTTTTATTTCAGCTGGTTCGTTGACGCAAATGTGACCGCTAGTGCGAGACAGTCATCGTTTTTGCCGCGCTACGTGATAAGAATCGTTAATTTCGAGAATCGGATCACTTATTGGATGTAATCATGCGATCCCAATTTGAATATTGTTCCTGTCGGCCGCGTGCGATCCTGGACATTGATATCGTTTAATTTATTCTCTCGCAGATTGATAAACAGTGAGATGTTATCAGGCGGGGGCCAGGATTTATGCGGTCGCGTTACAAGCTGTCCTCGCGTGGGATGTACAATGTTTTCGTTACAATTAAAATGTTACGATGTAACTTATGTGCTTGTGAATGCGAATTCTGAGATGTTTCTGAATGTATGTTTTGAATGACTTTCCATTCGTTCATCTAAGATTTGTGAATCATTACTTTAGAGATACCTTTGATCTTTTAGTATTTCGTAATTAAATTTAAGTTCTACAATCCTCATAACATAAACTAGCTGTTTCCGTGCAGCTTCATCTGCATGAAATTATGAAAATTTTAATTTATTGTTTACATTTGTCACATTATCAATAGCAAATGTCAAGTGGCAATCTTGCTTCCTTGATGTTGGCAGCAAATTAATGCTCTTTTCTACATTAGGGTTTTTATCCAAAATATTTACCCCCTAAGTTTATATAATACATAGCCTAAAGCTTGACGTAAGTGTAGGGCTTTTTATCGAAGAAAGAATTATTCAAAAATATGCTGCAATTGCTGACATCGTAGGCAACAAAGAATTGTGTGTTAAGCTTTATTATAATAGTATAGATGTATATTATGAAAGGTTATGTAGTTACTAAAGCGTCGAACATATTTCTTACGATACAACCGTGTCAAACATTAACATCTATACAACTTAGTCACGTTGCCTGATAATTAATTGTAATCCAAATTACCAATAAGGATTGCATCAGTCTCTTTAATGAAATACTTCAATTAAACAATTAGAATTAGACATACAAGGAGCACACTTGCATGCATGCACGTGCCATCTCTCGTACCGTAGCTCGATATTTGATCTTGTGACGTGCAAGTTGAGGGATGGGACGAGAGGTTCTCACTGACGAGTTTCTCAAACGATTTCGTTGCCATTTGTGAACGCTTTTTTAGCGGGCATGCCAGGTACTACTCAATGTTACTGACGTGAATTAAAAGACGACAATGTTGGTCCAAATGTACACCAAGCTTTATACTGGTATGAATTGCATTTTAAACGAGAGTGCGGTAGCCAACAATACAAACTTTTATTTTAAAACAAAACAACTTATTTACAATATTATTCTGCAAAACTATATCAATATCATCTTGCCAGTTATACGCTTTTTTTTATTTTCCTCTGTTTTTACTAAAAATCTTTTTAATAACCAAACATGCTCGGTGGCCAGTATGCAACCTTTGCCTGTATTCATACTTCTTGAGCCAAAGAGGTTGTAGTTTGCACTGAACGATGGGGAATGAGTGATGTTGAAACAATTGTTTTTTCAATAATATACACATTTTCGTTGCAAATAAATCTGTATTTATTGATAGATTACTAAGATATCCTTAGGTTTTTTGTATGAACACTTGTAGGAGCTTCTGTGACTAATGATAAGATATCAGTACATGTGTAACAATTGTAATTCGACGGCGACGCTTGTCGGATTGTGATCGTCTTATCTATTGCTTGCTACCGTATGAAGATATCGATTTACAATTATCGATTAACTTATCGATGTTTTTTCGTATCGATAGATATACTTTGGGCTGATTTGGAAGTTTTAGTCATTTGGTAATTTGAAAATATAAATGTTTTTCCAATTTTCTTACTATTAAAATGGTATAAATATCTGAAATTAAGAAGAAGAGATATCTCTGTCGTGTATGTCCGTCGTATAAATCATAAACATATCTACCTAACAATTATTTCACCAGTTAACAGCGCACAGTTTGTACGATAATCGAGTTCCCAGATAACGTCCCACACCATGCGTCCATCACGCTACTGTGCTCTCCCTCGCTCTCGTACGATGTATATTTGCATCCCTTTTGCGCTTATCTGGCTAGTTACGAATTTAAAAACTAAAATAATGAGCGATATATCGCGACCGCTATCGCAGCATCCGCCAGCGTATCGCCGACGATAACAGTACATCTGCCATGTCAATGCTCGCCGATTTGAAATTCGAACGCAATTACACGCGCATTCTATTTGATTGTTTTTTTTTCTCGTTCCAGCCAGTATTAAAATTTGACAGATGCTGTCGAATAAAACCTTTTTTATGATTAAAAATAAATTAACATACCATAAACTAGCTTTTATTGCATATCAGGCGTTGTATAACATTTATGGTAGTTTTGGCGCGTGGGTTATAGTTTTATTTTATGCAAATGTGAAGTATTTAAATAAAATTTATATGAACTCTAATAAATTAATGATTGAATTAACTATATATTTATGTTGATTGCATGTTTTAAATATCTTTTTCTCAGGTTTTTACACGTAATTATTACAACGTTCAAAATTTAAAGAAAAAATTAATTAAATAAGGTATATTTGACGTAAAACTATTAAATTCTACTTTTAGACCTTACATGTGTTTTAACTATCGCTAACCATAGAGAATAATTGATATTAGTATACATAACACATTTTATTTTATTGTTTACTGTCGCATGTGACATGAGGCACAAGTAAGATTTTTTTTAAATCGTTAATATCTCGTATATTTTCGTGCTGTTCTTACTTTTCCTTGGTTTAAAATGAGTAAACTAAGGGACGTCTTAAGCGCTGAATTAACGTATCTGAGTGTAGCATATTAGTGTAACGATTAAGTAATGTCCCCATTGTTTTAATACGTAATTACAAGCTAGATATTAATTACTATGTAACTAATGTACATTTTTAGTGATAAGAGCCGATAAGGCGTAGTCAATGCAACCTAAGTTTACATCAGGAGTTGCTTTGTGCCGGCACAAAGGCGATAAGTCACGTTCGTATCGGATGGGACTACTAACGATAGCTTACAATATTATAACCAATCTAAATAGTTAAAAAAATATAAATACGTTTAGATGGAAGTTTGTTAGTTTGCCGCCTGAAAAATTAAACGGATCGAGTTGAATTGGCATAGATGTAGGGAAGAGTCTGAGAGAACTACGGCTACTTGCTTTTGTTTTTTTATTTCCACGCAGACGGAGAAGCTGGGAAAAGCCAGTATAATAATATATAGACATTTATGTTTTGCTATCCAGACAAAACTGGGGTGTATCGCCCCAATACAGGGTGTACTTTTATATTTATAGTGATAGTATATTTTATTGTAAATTCTTTAGCAATATCTGTCTGTGATGTTACGAAACCATTTATCGAGATGTGTATGTAATCGTTGTGTAAATAATACGGCCATTGGTATCATGCGCTTGGATATCTGATTATCGTACCCTTTTATCTCGGTTCAAAACGTTATCAGTCAATAAAAATATCGTCCCTGATGTTACATGGTTAATAACTAATTACTTTTATATATAACTTTAATCTAGAACAAATAGATTCACTTGAAATAAAAAAAAAATAGTTTTATTGAAGCAAACGACCAAACGGACGATGGGTTGGGGTTACCTATTCAATCAATTGAATGTATACAATCAATCGACCCAAAAAGTTGCCCGATCGACCTATTAGAAAACATCTAAGCAAATATACAATTTACACATATATTGAGATTTCATATTTTGACACTTGATTGACCATACAGCCAATACACGGTCTTCAAGCAGGTATTTAAAATTTTAACCAGTACGCGTAAACAAACTGCAAACTGTAGTCTATTTACTTATATCGAAGGTTGAGTCTTGTCTGGTAAATATTGACCGCTGGCACTATTTCGAAGTAACACATATGTAACTTTGATTGTTATTCTGTTAGGTATTTTAGACACCCTGTGTAAGCATTTTTAAATTACGCTGTCAGATTATAACAGTTGTTATTCTATTGTTAACATCAATGTGTCTTATTTAGATTATTGTATTTAAATGGAATTTACACTTGATAATTATGTTGATAATATTCTCTCTTAAAACTTGATATCGATTCTCGGTATCCAAGTTTTCGTCGGTGTGACCTACAATACAACGCGTGTGTGATCTTTGTTAGTAATTTTACGTCATTTGTACATTAATTGATTTACTAAGAAATGTATCGTCATTCACTAATAATTTGTAAAATTCTCAATGTAAATGAATCAGTTAACTTACGAAATCTAAGAGCCTGTTCCACCAAATTGTAAATTAACAATCCAATATGTAATATATATCATGGAAATATCGGATTTTGTTCCCTTCTCTGACAGTGACGTCAGCTATCTGAGCCTCTATCAGCCAGTTGGACAGGCCCTAGCTATTTATTAAATTGTTAAAATTAATATCAGCTGACAATTTTTTAACAAACTCTAAACTAGATACGTTACCAATATTGTTGCATTCAGCATTTACAGGTCTTATAAAATAAAAAAAAAATAGGTTTTGTTTTCTTGCACGTTTCTCGGCAGTGAGAACCTAGCTTAATCATAACATATTCAGAATAATGCCTATCGTTTCGCGTTATACTATCACGACAGTCAAACCTGTTCTTATCTCGATTCCAATAATTAAAAATAAAAAAGAATCAGTCGTCATAAGTGTCAAGGGGGGATCCGCTCGCCTCATCCCAGATAAGGAGCCGATAACAGCTGATAACGGTAATGGACCGCGTTCTCGAATGATAAGATACGCTAATGAATCTTCATTTTAAAACTATACGCTCGCTAATGACCGATTCTAGACTTTTAGATAAACACGATCTCTGCTTGTGTTCGTATTCGTGTAACTATACCAATTTATTAAGGACAAGCTGTTGCTCGCGACTTCATCCATGTGGAACTGAAAATAGTAAAAAATATGCCCTATGTTATTCACTGTTAACGTAGCTTATTAATAGTGAAGGAATTTTTGTAATCGGCCCAATAGTTTTCACGTGGATCAAGTACACAAAAATCCAAAAATACACATCTTTACTCTTTATTATATTAGTATAGATAAAAATAAATTAAACTAACTAAACAATTTGAATTTAGAATAGTAACACAAAACTGTCAACTTAATTTCAAAATCGAACATCTTTTCTACAAACGACATCGGAAGTATCCAAATTAATTTAATTACGTTTTTTTTAGTTGTAAACTCTTGTTCCTGTAGAATAATGTCTGTGTGACGTCACAAATGTGGTCTCATGTTATTGTGATCAAGTAGCATGTATATTTTAAAATTAACACAACGACTGAACCTCATTTAACAAGACGGACATCGGGACGGGAGCGAGCGGGACAGTGTTCGTTTCCATTATCCTGTTTGATTTGTTTTGATTTTCTGTAATAATATTATGGTAGATTTTTATAAGAATATTTAGATTTTGAATTAAATAATCGAAAGGTTTAATAGTCCAAATTATATTTACGAATTTAAACTTTTAGAGATGTTTTGTTTTTGATCTATGATTATTATTAGTTCTGTTAGTAGTATTTAATGTAATATGTTCTTATTCTATAGATTATAATTGATTTTTATAGCATAGTTACTTTAAAGCAAAACTGTTTACTGAGTTTAAATTTATTTGTTCTAATTTAAATAATTTACCGTATCGTATAACAATGGAAACGAGCAGCTAAAACTTTTCGATGGTATCGCATCACCTATTAACCGGCCGTGATTAAACAATGGAGCTGTAATCGAAAAAATAATTCGAGCAATTTATCTGCCGCCCTGACTGATTCCCGCCGGCAATTTGTCTGCCAGATTAGAGATGGCTCGATTGTTAACTGAGCTTCTAACGTAATTAGTAACTATTTGTTTTTGCCGGGTTATCGCGCATCGTAACCCGACAATGGGGAAAGGCTTCATTTTTGAAATTATTCGATTAGTTACGACGTTTTGATTTGTTTGTGTCATTTCTCTTTATACGATCAGAGATTCTCACATCAGTATATTGTTCTGGTTTATACAGGGTGATTCTTAATGGACGGATCGTCCTGTAGATTGACACTGAGTTGCAAATGATTTAAATTTTGATATTTATATTGTAATGTTGATTGTTGTTGGTATGCGTATGTTAAGATGGATGTGTGGTGTGACAAGATTGGATAAAGTTAAGAATGTGTACATTAGAGGAAGTTTGAAAGTAGCGCCAGTGGTGGAGAAATTGAGAAGCAAAAGGTTAGCGTGGTATGGACATATTATGCGACGAAATGATGGGGACATAAACCAGAAAGTGTTGAGATTGAATGTGGATGGCTACAAAGGAAGAGGAAGACCGAAGAAAGTATGGATGGATTGTGTGAAGGAAGATATGCTTAAGAAAGGAGTGGATTCAGATATGACGGCTGATAGAGATGTATGGAAGAGCAGCACATACTGTGCCGACCCTCCATAAGGGATAAGGGCAAGTGGATGATGATGTTGATTGTTGTTGGTAGAGCCCGTTTTAACATCTTCGCTCGAATGGGCCGGCTCGCCCGGTGTAATATCACTACCACACAGAAAACAGGCGTGAAGTGGAAGCAATTTCGCGTTCCATCTGATGAGTATGGTGCCGAGGGCTAATTTTAGTCCCTTTCCCTTTCCACCCTTTTCTTAATGGGAAAGGATGAGAAGGAAACGTGGATTTGACGGTGGAAAAGACGCATAGGAAGAGGAAATGTCCTCTTTATGTGCGTCTCCTCCTTCGTCACTTAAGGGTAGGCAACGCATGTGCAATTGCGGATGTTAATGGGCAGCGGTCGCTTTCCATTTCGGTGGATTCAGGTGGCCGCTTGCTCGTTTGCCACCTTATATTATATAAAAAAAGTTTGAAATAAATGTAATTGTCAAATTAACCTCCTGAAGATAGTAAATCCTTTTAACCATTTTGTTGTTATTCACATGTCATGGTTTTTGTATATCAAATTTAATTACATTTAGTAAGGTTATACTATTCTCAGTATATAAGTACGGCTACAAAATGGCCACGTGCGGTGAAGTACATTGTTCCTCTGCCTTGCGGGTGGTCCCGGGTTCGTATTGTTGCGAGACTCTCGATATCTTACGGATAAATACGTGATTTAATATAACGTACTTGAATAAGATTGGTGTAAAGATATGAGTGGAAAATTGCAGTACTGCGTTTACATCTAAAACTGAATTCAGAGACATTCTCAATCGTTTCGATGAATCCTTGACCTTTCTTCTACTTCTGGACTCTTAATTATCACGACATTGCACACCTCTGCCAGGTCTTCCGTGGATCCTGGAGGTCCATGTGTTTTTTTTTATAACATAAGGTGGCAAACGAGCAAGCGGCCACCTGAATCCTGAATGGCGAAGCGTCCGCTGCCCATAGACATCCGCAATTGCAGATGCGTTGCCAACCCATATCAGACGGAGGAGGAACCCCACATAAAGAGGATATTTCCCCTTCCTATGCATCTCCTCTACCGTCAAATCCACTTTCCGTTCCTATCCTCTCCTTATAAGAAAAGGGTGGTAAAGGGAAAGGGACTTTAATGAGGCCTCCGGCACCACACTCATCAGACGAAACACGGAATTGTTTCCATTTCACGCCTGTCTTCTGTGTGGTCGTGGAGTTACACCGGGCGTGCCGGCCCATTCGGGCTAAGATGTTAAAGCGGGCACTACCACTGTTGTGGTAGTTAGTGGTGGTGGTGTTGTTACAAGTGTTATTTTGGAGTCACTAGTTTAAATGAATATTAATGTAAATAGTTAATCATGTTGAAACGTTACCTTCCGGCACGCACAAACATTTTGATTCGCCATTGAAACCCTTGTACTTACAACGTTCGCTGGAACGTAATCACCCGCCTCATCTTGTACCACATTGTTCTTTCCATCAAGCAATAAACCAAACTCGCCTTTAGCAACCTAATGAGTGGGATCATTATCGCTTGTAGCATCGCCAACTCGACCTACGGCCTCGCGATCCATTTCATCTCCTACAAGCATAAACTACGGAGCGGGCGTCAATTGTTAACAACCTCTCGATTCTCGTGAATAGATACAATCGATTCTGTCGTTTATTTTCTCGCACTAGAGCTCGATTGTTTCATTCGATACTATTCGCCCGAAGCCTTCTAGATCATGCGTTCTAACATCAAATTGAACATGACAGAGCACTCAATTATGCTCCTTAAACGGTTTGCACTTGAGACGAGATTCGCGGTTATAATGACAAGTGATATCGATTAAACCGGTGTCAATATTAGAATCGATTTTAGACTCTATTGTGTGTATGATAGGTGTGTTTTTATGTTTGATGTGTGTATTTTTTGTGTAGGTTATTGTTTAGGACAGTCGTTTGTTTTGACAGGGCGCGTCGGTGCGCGGTTACGGTGACTGAGATTGCCCGATTGTGTGGAACGTTTTAGATTGAAAGATAACGAGGGACTCACGGACTGAGGCGTAAGGTGACTGCTGTACTGTCATGTTTTATTTAAACAATATCTTTTTTATTTGTTATTGTTATTAGAATGTAATACAACACTTTTGTTACATCATACAACTATCTTCTAATACTTTCGCTCCAGGACAATACTTTCTTTTCCTCTACTTTCTTGCGGTCTCTAGTGACATTCTTACTGTCTCTTCTTTCTTAATATAGTTATTTGCTTACTCTGGTCACTCTAATTTCCAAAAGAGTTTTACAAATTATCAAAGGATCAGTACATCGGTGATAATAATCTTTGCAGTATCGTATTTATGTTGTCAATCCGTGATGTCGCTGTGTATCAATAAATATTTACGTTATTTCATTTGCTCTGTAATGTTTGTATTTTGTGGTCTGTTAATGGTCCGATCTCGAGATAAGATACGAGTTACAAGCTGTTACTCTACAATTACATGTGCTAGTAAACGTTCTACACTTTCTATACTAAATACTTTACAATTGTCTAGATTTTTGATCTAAAATCTAGACAATTGTAAACTTAAAACACTTTTCCTTTTATATTCTTTGCCTTTTCTGTCTAAGAGTACTTTTCAATTTACTATTAAGCACGAGAAATCAATTGTTACTTTCTTAGCGTCAAAGTTCTGGAATGCTTTCAAAGTTAGTCGAAAAACATTGAGCATTTAACTGACGTGTGTAACAGGCACAGCCTAAAACCGATGCGGACACGATAGTTTGCTGTAATCTGCGCCTACGCACTATTGTTCAAAACTCGGTATGCTCATTTTGTATGGCAAGATAACATCGGCAGCGCAACACGGGCCCCTATGTAGTGTACTCTATAAGGCCACGTTATCAGTCTTAGTCGTATCAGTCTTGTATGCTAGCATTGCTTCCTGTAATGTGTTGAAGAAGGGTAGATACTAAAAAGTCGCATAATGAAAATCTAAAAAAGCATTGAAATTAAATGTGGATGGTTGAAAGAAAGAGAAAGATCGAAGAAAGTATGGATGGATTGTTTTAAAGAGGTTATACTCAGATAGTGAAATCAAAGATGGCGGCTAACAAAGATGTATGAAAGAACAGAACGTACTGCGCCGATCCCTAGTAGGGACAAGGGCAGGTTGACGAAAGGATGAAGTTTCTTGATTGGTTAATCTGGTATCTACAATGTTTAAATTGCTCAGAGTATGTTACAGAACATCTAGAGACATGATTTTCAGGTGATAAAATTTGAATGATTGAATTTGGATTAGAGGACGGAAGACATAGTAAGCACTAAGCGACGTTGTTTCCAAGCAAAACTTTTCTAGTATATCAGTGCTGTCTTCAAGAAATTAATCATACTAAATATGTTATTAAAATGGTTTCCGATGTAACGTCGACTTCGAAACATGTCATTTCAGTCCGACCTGTCCCGTAATGGCCGCAGTTGTCAAAAACCGATGTTAATCTTTGAAAATTATCGAATAATCGCCGTTAGCGAGCGTTCGCACGGACGCGAAAACGCTAGGCGGTAACTATGTGTCAAAATAGAACGTATGGGATTGTATGAAGCTGTTCATACGGGGGCGTTTTTCTTCTCGGCGTATTTCTCTACGCGCACTGTTCCATTTTGGACACTAGGCGTTAGCGTAAAAATAAAATGGAACGTATGGAACTTCATACAAGTGTTCGCACGGGCGTAGTGGAAATCGCGCGGTACGCTACACTGTCTTCTTTTAGTTTGCTCTCTAACTACGTGACTTCGGATTCAGTCGCCAGTTTTAGGCTTGGGCTGGTAATTTAACAGAAACCATATACACGTCCTACTGACACGAGGTACGATTCAAAAGTGTTTTTTTTACGCTCGTACGAACACCTATCGCGTGGGCGTAAAAAGTCTGCTGACCTTGAACTTTACCGCGGCGTACAAAGTCTGCCCGTGCGAACGCACGCTTACGGTTGCGCGTACACCGGATGTCAAACTGAAGTGTGACGATGCAATTATGA
Organism: Papilio polytes; assembly: GCF_000836215.1. Classification (NCBI taxonomy): domain Eukaryota; kingdom Metazoa; phylum Arthropoda; class Insecta; order Lepidoptera; family Papilionidae; genus Papilio; species Papilio polytes. The sequence goes on from NW_013525102.1 coordinate 6,665,198, forward strand.
CTACTGCTCCGATATTGTACTTTGAACTTTATGTCTTTAGTAATAGAGGTTATTGTACAAAATGATTATGAGCAAACATAGTTGTTTGTTTAATAACAGTAACTTGTCATAGCAATGTAGTTTTAGAGTTCAGTAAGATTTTTTTTGGGTTAAAAATCAAAATATTCTTTTGTGACGCTGAAATTACCTTTTACGTATAGATATCAAAATAACTTTTCTAGAACTAGCTTTCGCCCGCTACTTCGTCCGTGTCTATTTTTTTTAAAAAAACAAAAGCAACTAGCCAGTGTTCTTCCAGACTATCCTCTTCATCTTTGCCAAATATCATCGAGAGCCGTTTAGCAGTTTAGGCTACCACTCTAACATCATCCATCCATCTAAACTTTCGCATATTTATATTAGTATCATAAAATAAGAGAGATGTGTTGACAAGTTCAACTATGCGAAAAATGATTAAAAAAAATCAATAATGACATAGCTTAAAAATACTCCTTAATTATAATAAAATGTCCCTGTCTGGTTATAACTGGTTATTATGTCAATTTAAAAAAAATACAATTTACCTACGGAACCACATAATATAAATCGATTCAACCTTGACGTATTTATATTGATCTAAATCTGAGCATTAAATACCTGTCCGATGTATAGTTGATAGAAAGATTTATTCTGTTTAAATAACACATTGGAATTGTGTTTTTTTGTGGAACGAAACCGTCGCGGTCAGTTTTGAGGTTACCTTAGTACATTGAAATTCCTCAACGATAGAATGTAAAGAAAATTAATTGTATTAAAATACAGAATTATTATAATGTAAGGCCGCGCACACCTTTGAATAAACACAATTAGCAAGCACAACTATTGTGCGTTGTCAATTGTTTTGCAGCCCTTTCAACTGTTTATTTTTTTTGGTTTTTCCACCAACTAAAAATCGAGTGGTCGCACCTCAATATGCTCATAGGAATCAAAGTGTAACTTCCAATCCGGTAATAATAACGAAGTAACGGCTCGTGCCGAGGCTCCTGAGGGAGCCCTCGAGCTTAGTTACTCATAAACGAGGTTTAGGCAAACGCCATCTGCGCTCGGCCACCTCAAGCCCGGTGAATCTGTAAATGCCTCTTCAAGGCAAACAGTGGCCATTCAGACACAAAAAAAGTGAACATTTGTACGCATGCTCTGACCGTGGCTTTATGTTACCGAGAAATTTTCAAAACCATGAAAAATAGGATAATACAACTAGGATACTTGTAAGATATAGTAACTTTAATATTGATTAAATAAATAGATTTCACTGTTAACAGTCAGATGTAAAGCAATTCGAGGCCCATAATTCTTCAAAGCCAATGATGCTCTCAACAACTTCTCTATCGACGCAACAATGATTTACTGGCGGCAAAGGTCGTGTCGATTGAAAGATAGATGGCGTTAGTATTGCAATGTAATTATATGAAAGTTTTGTCTGCAAATAAAACTTGTTATAATATTTTATATGATAATACTTTTATAATTTCCTTCCGCATTATAAAATGTATTTTTCAGCTGTGTAATATAATTGTATAAATTTTTATTTTATAATAATTTGTCCTGTTTGAATTATTTAGTATTCGTATACTTTAGTGAATCAAAACACATACTATTGTTAAATACGTGCTTGTAAATATTACAAATGCAGTCATGTCTATGCATCTGACTGTACTTTTTAGTCGATATCGATGTTATAAAAGCAACGACCATTTAGCTACTTAAAATAAATTCTTTCAGTGAGAAAAGATCGCATTAATCGCGTGATTTTGGTCCAATTGAACATCTGAACATCGATACGGTATCCAGGCTCACGCGACCGCAAGTGTTGGAATTTCGTACGGAATAAAATAAGACAATTACCTGTTGGCAAATGTTTCGATACGGGCCGCTACAATCGGCTCTCGGCGCGCAATCTCACCATCGGTAATTTGGTAATAAAATGAAAATACGTTCACCCCCTTATCTATAATCCGCTCTATATATCCCATTCTATATAAACATTCAATAACTGAAGACAGAAACGATGTAAGCGACTATACAATTCCTTGAATAACATGCAAACAAGTTTATTGCAATAATAAAACATTCCTTTAATCTTTAAGGGTTAAAATTGCATGACGGGATCCAACTCGTCTGCTTTCACGGATTCGTGCCGATTTCGCGTGGCTGCAAATTTAATTTTCTTTAATAAGCTTCAGGAATTTATTGTTAAAGAAAATGTTCTTTAATTTAAGCAGTTGAAGGTCGATTGTTGCATGTTGAGATGCACCAGCGTCGGAGGCATGTATCAAGATAGGCAGCTTGTTTCATCGGGAGAGATGCGTGCAGCGATATGGGCCCCGCCCATGCTTTTTTCGTGGTCTCTAAGTAACAATGGGGTGATCCGCTAACTAAATAACGAGTGAGATACATCAGTGGGAACGTTGAGATGCGGTTGCGTCGTGTTTTATTTTGCGGTGTCGGACGAACGCACTGATTGACTTTTGTCTCGCTGTACTCTTATGCCTTCGACTTGCTGCTTCCCTGGTACTACAAGTTACATATGTTGTCCCTGTTTTTATCATAGACAATGTAAAGGACAAGTGATACTTTCACTGCATTCGTGACTTCTTGTTCATCGTTTTTTGGGGTAAATCTTATTTCATTTAAATCAGAATTTATTGTGCTATTTCTAGGAGGAAGTTCATAAGGTTACGAAATCGATGATATGCTTTATGCGTCGTATTAATTTACAATTTTCCGCTATACCGAAGTGGGGTTTTAAATTCCACTAATTAAGCTTATATCGATGGTGGGGCTATGGTTTCCTGTTACAATCGAATATATTTATGGCGTTATATCCTTGTTTTGTTGCGTACGTGATTGTGGATTGTTAGTGTTAGGGTTCGGAAGGAGCTGCGGAACCCAATGAGTTAAACATATTGAAAAGTCAAGAAAAATTTGAAATAGTTTATCTATGGTTGTACCCTCTTAGACGAGAATTTGTGGTCTCGTTTTGCCAGATTTCCTACACGATTTAAACACACATATTTTATGGTAGACTGAAACAGAAAGAGAACTAAAACTCGCCTTTAACTTTGTTCTGAAAATGGAAATAAAATTGAGGTAGCTGTCTGAAAAAGGCATGTTACTGAGAATCAGAAATTTCCTTATACAATTTTTTTGGGATCTATCTGAAGGATCAATTATCGATTTGTGCAGTATGTCTAGTGTTGGGCGGTGGGGGGCGGTGAGGGGGGCGGCGGGAGGCGGGGCGAGGCCCCTCCTCCGAAGCCATGCTGGTGCGATGACGTAGCGGACAGGTTTCAGAGCTGTGGCATAAGCTCTGGGTTCGAAGTACGCCAGTGTAGGTCGCGCTAAGCAAACGTGGGTCATGGTTAAAACATTTTTAAATATCGGTTTTCTGATATTGTTTTTTACGTCAAATTGTAGGAACAACATCATTTTTACATCAGGAAAAAGAATTAATACTAGAATTATTTATACGTTTCACTTTTAACTAGCTGTTGCTAGCGATTTCGTCCACGTGAAATTATAAAATCTAGCCTATGTTACTCACAGATTAATTACCTTTTTAACGGTGCAACAATTTTTAAAATCGGCCTAGTTTATAAACTATTTCAATACATATAAAAATACAAATCTTTCCTCTTTACAATATTAGTATAGACTAGCTGATGCATGCGACTTTGCCTGTGTGAATTTAAAAAATAACAAAAATATACCCTATATTACTTACTGATAACGTAGCTTTTCAATGGTGTAAGAATTTTTGAAATCGGTCCGGTAGTTTAGTTATTTTAATACAAACAAAAATACAAATCGTTCCTCTTTATACTATTAGTTCACTGTATGTCCTATAAAACCAGCACTAAGTCGGAAGAACCCTGGCTTCTACAAGACGGGCTTAGAGCCTAGTGTAGGAACTAGACGATCGATCACAATTGTGTGAAAACAAATTTTGTAACTTTATAAATAAGTCTTTTAGTTGAGATATTTTCCATAGTTGAAAAACGCACTGATATGTAACCCTTGAAAATTAAAAATTTTTTCTATACAAATAGAATTAAATTCACGACATCTTAGTGACTATTAGGATGGTGTCCCGTTCCCTTCATCCATCAAGCAGGCGTTCGATTTGTTGGATAAACAAATTAGCGTCCACAAACAGGACGGACTAAAGAGATGTTATTAAGAAATAAATTGGCAAAGCTATAGGGTTGCCACAACAAAATTGAAAATTGATGTAACAATAGAAAGTAAAAGACATTGTAAATTTATCAATTTACGTAGGCTAAAGGTAAGGCTGTCTGTATATATGTATACCAAATTTAGCGCATGTATAGATAACGAAATTAAACAATTAAAAGTACAATCATTAGTTCAAATGATAGCTGGATAATGCATGAAACCTTGTTATACTTCCACGAGTAAGATACCAAAAACTGGTTCCATATCAGCCTTGATAAACAATTGGAACAATTAACTTACAATATTTATAGATATTGTCTTTTCAATATTCAAATGTCTTGGTCTGTATATATAAATTAATCATTTTTTTTAAATAGTTGAATACCTAAAAGTACTATTTTAAAATATTTTTACAGTATTAAACAAACGAACGGCAACCGGCATTCGCCAAAATGGCGAAGGCAACCGGTATTCGCCAAAATGGCGAAGCGACTGAAGTAGCATATGCAAATACATTGTCTTCCTTAAATCAATGATTACTAGTAAGTGACACATATTTTAAAAAGGAAAGAATTTATTGTTTGCATTGAATAATAAAAAAAATTGTGGCTATTTCAAAAATGTCGTTCATTTCCTAATTTTGATCCCTAGTTTGCTATTAAAAATCTTTTTACATTATAACGTAATTTAATTTAAAAATATAATGTTGTGGCAGCCCTAGTGCCGCGACGGCAGCGGGCCACGCCGACGCATATAAATTAGAGATTTATTCGTAATCTTTCATTTTTCACAGTCGTTTAATACAACAGCCGATTGACGCCTTTCCCTGGCACATAATTAGGAAATGAGTTTGTTTTCTCTAGAGTTTTGTTTGCAATTCATCCTTCGTCGAAAAATATTTCTAATTTCATTTCAAGAATATTTTACATTCATCTCTCATTGTATATAAGAAAACAGGCGTGAAGTGGAAGCAATTCCGCGTTTCGTCTGATGAGTGTGGTGCCGGAGGCCTAATTTTAGTACCTTTCCCTTTCCACCCTTTTCTTAAGAGGAAAGGATGGGAAGGAAAAGTGGATTTGACGGTGGAGACGCATAGGAAGGGGAAATATCCTGTTTATGTTCGTCTCCTCCTCCGTCAATGAAGGGTAGGCAACGCATCTGCAATTGCGGATGTTTATGGGCAGCGGTCGCTTTCCATTTCGGTGGATTCAGGCCGCTTGCTCGTTTGCCGCCTTATATTATAAAAAAATATAACATAAATATGTCTTACTAATATTATAAATGCGAAAGCTTGTATGGATGGATGTTTATTAAAGTTGTTAGTTTAAACTGCTTAACGGATCTCAATTAAATATGACATAGATATAGAGGCTGGTCTGGAAGAACACATAGACTCCTTACTTTGGTTTTATAAAATGCGGCTGGAGTCACAAGCGAAATGTATCTACAATATTAACGGTTCAAGTTTTGACATGTACTTTTTATTTTTAATCTGTAAAAACGAGTTTGGTTTTAGATAGCACGTTAAACTTGAAATTTTTATAAAGTCGGTTTCATGGTGTCATAAAATTGATAAGTGGAACATACATCATTTTAGTTTTTACACGTACAATACAAATAAAATAGACTTAAAATGACTTAAAGAGTATGTTAAGGGTTGTCAATGATTAGACAAATTAAAGGCCATTCACTAGTTTCTCATCTGTACTAATATAATGAAGCGTAAACACACACTACTTTGTGGAGTAGGATGTCGGTAATCACAGCAAATTTTTGAATACTCTTTTCTTTCATGTAAATCCCTACACTTACGACACTTTTTGGGCTATATATTTTCACGGCATTAATCTTAGGGGTAAATGTTTTGGATAAAACCCTAAAGTGGGAAAGAAACCATAAGTTGCTGCCAACATCAAGGAATCAAGATTGCCATGGTTTGCAATGGACACTTGTAATTGAGAATTTGACAGATGTAAATAATAAAATCAAATTTTTATAATTTCATGTGGATGAAGCCGTGCGGGAACAGCTAGTATCATATAAACGGCTATTAATGCAATTATTTTGATAGTTTACCCTTCATAACGTAACCTCTATCGCCCCTTCTGTTACTATAAACAATCTTTTTACGACATCGTCATGTAGCTGTTTAAAATTCGCGCCGAAGTTTGGCGCGCGATTTGTAAACATGACGTCACGTCCGGCGCGGCCGCGGCGGAAATTCGAGCCGTCTCGGAGGGAGAGCGGGAAACGTCAGGATTACCTTAAAACGGACAACTTTGTTTTTAGAATGAATTATTTTTTATAAGACAATAATAATGGGGATGTTTCCTAATGTTACAAATCCAAATAAAGTTATGTTTAATATTTTAAAGACAGCATTTTAAAACCTACAATAACATTTAGA
>NW_013525102.1:6672091-6741150 GCF_000836215.1 Papilio polytes
ATATGATTTTATTATATTTTTTTTCATGTTTAGATACGGTTTATCTACATAATAAAAGCAATTCCAAAAATTAGGAAACATCCCCATTGTAATAATTAATTCTTGTCTTAGCTTTTAAGTATATGTATTTGTAACTTTTATGCAAAAAACTAAATAAATAATTGATTTATGAACTAAAAAGCTATATCATAACATACTAGTTACCATAATAATATTATAAATGCGAATGTTTAGATGGATAGATATTTGTTAGAGTTTAGAGCCTAAACGGCTTAACCGATTTAGATGAAATTTGGTATGGATATAGAGGATAGTCTGGAAGAACACATAGACTATTCACTTTTGTTTTTATTAATTCCACGCAGACGGAGTCGCGGGCGAAAGCTGTTGATAAACATTTGTACATAGTCTTGGATAACCTAAACAAGATTTTTCTACTGCTATTCTTTAGTGTATTGTACTTTGTTGATAGTTTCTTTTTTAAAGCTGTAATTTTTATTATAACGTGGTCCAAAAACGTTACATTTAATTAACTTGATAATCTACTTCATAATTATAAAAAACATAAAAAGGAAACATTAGCGATCTTCTTCATTTTACATTTTTAATTTACCTTCGAAAATTAGGCGCTGGAAAAAAATAAAGGTAATTGGGAAAGTCTTTAGAGGCAAATATAATTCATCTCTTAATGTTGCCGCATCCCTGTTAATGTTGCATTGGTTTAAGAAAGAAAAAATAACTGCCGCGTAATTAAAATTGTTAATGTTGCCAACCGCAAATGAAAAACTAATGGGAAACGTAATATTTTTTTACTATGTCTTAGAACACATAGAAATCATACTAATATTATAAATGCGAAAGTTTACATGGATGGATGGATGGATGTTTGTTAAAGTTTGTAGCCTAAACAGCTGAACAGATTTCTATGAAATTTGGTAGAGATGTAGAGGACATTCTGGAAGAACACATAGGGTTCTTACTTTGTTTTTTTTTTCTTAATTTCACGCGAACGAAGTCGAGGGCGAAAGCTAGTAATATTATGTTTCAAATGTTTGCATGGATGGATATTTGGCATAGATATAGAAGATAGTCTGGAACACAAACTACTTCTTCTTTTTTTTAATTTTGCACGGACAGTGACAGACAAAAGTTATAAGTAAATAAAAATTCAATTTGTATTGTTGCAGGTAAGTGTGCAGTTTATAAGGAATTCGCAGATAACAAAATAAATTAAAAACACCGCATAGAAACTACAGTTAATCGAAATAAGAATATGCAATTCATAGTTTTTTTTATAATATAAGGTGGCAAACGAGCAAGGGCCACCTGTATCCACCGAAATGGAAAGCGAACGCTAAACATCCGCAATTGCAGATGCGTTGCCTACCCTTCATTGACGGAGGAGGAGACGAACATAAACAGGATATTTCCTCTTCCTATGCGTCTCCTCCACCGTCAAACCCATTTTTCCTTCCCATCCTTTCCTGTTAAGAACAGGGTGGAAAGGGAAAAGGACTAAAATTAGGCCTCCGGCACCACACTCATCAGACGAAACGCGGAATTGCTCCCACTTCACGCCTGTTTTCTGTGTTTAAAACTAAATGGGTATGTAACTTTATTCTTTACCGATTTTAAAAATATAACTAGTTGGGGTTTTTTAATTCAGTCAACGATCTATTCTGTAACAAGTAAGGCTACCAACTAAAGCGATGTTCACGAAGCGTATTGTCATAAGGTTCCGTGTTCGAATCAATGAGGTAAAGAGCTGCACACGGATGCGACTGAACTTTTTAATCTGGTCAGACAATTCAAATGTGGCATTATGCGAGAGTTTGCGAGACAATGGTGTGCCGCAGTTTAGCCGCTCAAACCGGAGTGGGCTATCTCAGGAGCGGCCGAGCTCGCTCTGTTTGTACTTCAGGGAAATGCCTTTTGTACGCTTTTTTTAATAACTTAGTATGTGCTTAGGTGTTGATGTAACTGTAAGTATTTATATCTAGCCCAGCTTTATAACGTTGGCAGAAATCATTAGAAACAATGTTAAAAGTGATTAAGAATATTCTAGATCTATGAGATAGTCAATAATTAAGTTTTAAAAAATGTTCTGTTCACTTTGATTATTGTAAAATAAGTACTTACATCGTGTAACTTGGAGTTTTATGAAATTATAAGAATATAAACAGCAATACAAACGACGTCTGTTAGCAGCGCCATCTATCTCGTGAGCGGCCGAGCGTCGCGGGCCCGAGAGCGCCGGAAATGAACCGGCTTACGCGATCGGCATGCCCGCCGACTTTCACTTTAGTGTGCCCGCACCCTTATTTATGTTATTCGTATCATGTACACAATATATCAATACGAAGATTCCATAAATACATGTAATAAACAAAACAAGTATAAACAACAAAATAATGAGATTTAAAATGACTTCAAAGGTTCGAATAGATTATGTTAAAGAGGATATGAAGACATTTCAGATATTACGGCTGATAAATGTATAGATAAATAGCTACTGTGTCGATCCTCCGTAGAGCAGAATTATGATTTTCTAAAGTATAGTAAGTTGCCTAAAACTTTTTTTTTATACAATAAGGTTTCAAACGAGCAAGCGGCCACCTGAATCCGTCAGAATGACGAAGCAACCGCTGCCCATAGACATCCGCAATTACGCACAGACGGAGTAGGAGACGCACATAAAGATGTTTCATCTTCCTATGCGTCTCCTCCACCTCTTTACCATCCAATCCTTTCCTTAAAAGAAAAGGGTAAAACGGGACAAGGACTGAAATGTGGCCTCCGGCACCCCACTTATCACAGGAAACGCGGAATTGCTTCCATTTCACACGTGTGTTCTGTGTGGTTGTGGTATTTGCACCGGGCGAGCCGACCTATTCGAGCAAAGATGTTAAAGCGGGCTCTACCACAGTTTACTGTAATATGGAAAGAAGTTAAGTACATTGTAACCAGGTGGTGTGCAACAGGAGGTCCGGGGCCGGGTATCGGCGCCGCAGCGATCACGCCGCGCTATCGCCGCGTGTCACATTGTTCGCTATCGAGACGTGCACTTTCGCTTGATAGTTAGGGCTGCGAAAAAGTACAGGATATTTTTAACATACGAAAATTGTTATAATATAACATTTAAATTAACTCTTGCTAATAAAACTCTATTGCCAAAAATTAAAAAAAATTAATTAACTATCTGATGTAATTCCGCTTCTACATCCAATAATGTTTTAGCTGCAATAGTTAATTATATACCAAAACTTTTATTAAAAAACTTCTGCTGCGACTCCGTCCGCTTGAAAGCCTAGTGTTCTTCCAGATAATCATCTACGAATAGTTCATCGAGATCCGTTCAGCAGTTTAGGCTACATACTCTAACAAAGATCTAATCCATCTAATCTTGACGTAGATATCTAATTTCGTAGATATTGTGGCAACATCATAATAATCATACTAATATTATAAATGTGAAAGTTGAGATTGATGGATGGATGGATGTTTGTTAGATTTTGTAGCCTAAATTGCTGAATGGATCTCAAGGAAATTTGTAATTCCTCGCGGACGGAGTCGCGAGCGAAAGCTAGTATATCATAATTTTGAAGTTTCTAGACGTCAGTAAGTGTGAACTATGCAGCCCTATCGTATCCCAGACTCCGATACAACTTACACCCGATAGTGCATTGTCCGCGATAAACTTGTTATTCCTTGATAAAGAGAAAGTCGCTATCAGCCGAGTATTTGTAAATACTTGGCGACGTTAATTAGCAAGATACGCAGGGTGACGCGCCCGAGACCTTATCGTAATGTCATCGTTTCGATAGAACTTTTCTTTTTAAAATAATCACAATTTTATTCGACTACAAACTTAACTGCCAGTCGCAAATTATATGCAGAAAAACTTCTTGATAAAAAAAATAAACTCCAGCTGGCAAATTCTTTGCAGATAACGGAACGTTGCCCATCAAAATCTGCAGAGTGGTTGCACACCTTTGAATAAACTGGCACAAATATTGATTGTCGATTGTTTTGCAGCCAATTCAAATGTTTAGTTGCACACCTAAAAATCGATCATGTACCTACATACTCGTATTAGCTCATAGGAATCAACAGACTAAACAGTTGTGCGATAGTAGTAAACCGGCATAAAAAGAATGTTTTCTTTACATATTCCACGCCGAATCCACTTTCCTTATGGTTTCTTAAGTAATTGTTGGGAATACTATACGTATGTCTTCTGTTAATGTGATTCGTGCAGCATAAACTGCGCTCTTTGCTTACTAATAATTTATTTAACATTATCCAAACTAGAACATTTGTTAATCAGTGTTTATCTTGGAGAACAAAATAATAAGTTAAAGTCCACATTGCACAGATAATTTACTTAATTATTAGTTTAAAATAAAACTGATTGTATTGTTTATCGAAACTTTTCGATATTTAATTGCGCAGGACCTCTGGAATCTTTGTACAACATAAATACAAAAGATTTTTAGTCAACAAGAGCGCGGGAATTTTGGTATCGTACCACGATCACGTGATAGGTCCTTGTGATGTACGTACCAGTGTAGCCTGGCCAGCCAGAAGGTGGGGAAGGTCAGGGAGGTCCTGGGGGTACAACCAAGACATATCCTAGATTTTCGGCTTGAGTTAGGCTTTTAGCGGTTTAAACTCACCACGGTATTTGAAAATACGTCTTATTCGCACCAGATAATGTCTCTAACTTGTCCAATGTCTTGCTCAATCCCACAGAGTACATATCGCAAAGGAAATGCTTTAGAAGATAGTAACAATTGAAAAATTAACCGCGCGTGTGGTCACTTATTACGTGTAATAGAGTGCCGGTGATAGCAACTGCAATTAATCGTGGTTTACGGTAAATTTCTATATCTTTATTTTGTTGCTTTAAGTACTGATAATTTTTCTACCTCTATTGTTTCTTTACAATGAAAAATTCTGATGCTGTATTGACTTTGCGTTTTTGATACATTTTTAACATAATAGATGGCGCTAGTTGTAGACATAGATAACGCAGAATGTTGACATTTCTTTAAAATATTACTCAAAATTAATATAAAGTGTTTTTTTGACTTTAATAAAGGGCGTAGAGGATCTAAAATATGTAGAAAATGACTACTAATTTTTGGCTACGTTTACTTTTAATTCTCTTTAAAAAAAAATGCGAACAAAAGCCCCCAAAGGGAACCTTTGATTTAAATTTGGTGTTAGCAAATTATCAAAGAAGAATCGGCAAATATTTTATCAGCCGTCGATGAACAGCCTTATAATCTTCGAAACGCTTAGGAAGGTCTTTACGAGATTTAAAATTTTAATATCAGACGCGATCTGTTAAGGCGGGAAATAAGTGTAATGGCTTATAAATCAGTTGATATCACTGTTACACCGCCTCTGTCAATATCTGAGCCAGACTGAGCGGTAATACTAGTATGGACATACCACTAGCTATTTCCTGATTACTGAAAAAAAAAATACATGTGTTTTATTCTTGTATAGATTTTTGACAGAGGAAAGTCATAGCCACAATTTGTAAATGAAATGTTGACTATACACAGTTTTTGTTTGCCTCATATTTTATGAAATAGTGGTATTGACGTGTATGAATTATTAACAAGGTAATAAATATTAGTTAATAAAGTATTGAAATATAGTTTAGTCATTTATTGCAGTCATTAACATTACACAAAATTATCTATACTAATATGATAAAGTGTAAACACACTACTCCGTGACGTAGGATGTCAGCAATCGCATTATGTCTTAGAATAATTCTTTACTTACGACATTAGGCTATATATTTTCACGCTATTAAAATTAAGGGGTAAATAAATTGGACAGAAACCTTCATGTGGTAAAAGGACCACAAACTACAAGCTGTCAACATTAAGGAAGCAAGGTTATTATGGAAACGGTAATTTTGATATTTGCAATTGAGAATTTGACACATGTAAACAATAAAGTTTTTATAATTCCATGCGGATGAAGCCGCACGGGAACAGCTAGTTGACAATAACAGTGGAAAACTAGTCTAAAGTTTATAACAATGGTATGTCCTCTTTATTCTTTTGTTCGTATAGAGTCCATTATCGAGTCTCGGAGATGGCAGATAGCGGCCATAATTTGCAATAAATATAAGGGCGGAGGTGTCAGCGCCATCTTTTGGTGATGTTCGATCCCACACAGTTTTGCACCGGCCGAATTTGAACACAATCGTAATGATACTGCATTGATTAATAAAGCAATTTAATGCTTTATTAACAAAGGAAAAAAGAAATAAATTTATTTAGGGCCAGTCCCACCACCGGCTGATAGATAGCTTAAACATGACATCACAGATAAGGTAAGAAAATCCGATATTTTAACACATATTTAATCGATTGTAATCAGACAATTTACAATTTGGTGGGACAGGCCTTTAGACTTGACTGTCAAAATTCAAATATTTTCAACTCAAGTGCTAATATACTTGTCTGAAAATTCTGAAATATAATTGTGTCAGTATCAACGGTTAGGTCATTGATTTCGTAATATGTTTGCAATAGATTTTAACACGCAACATAAAATGTAATATGTACTTTGTAACGTGTCTTACATAAGTGTACAAGTGTGGTCATTACAGCGGTTAAGATAGGGGCGTGCATTGGCAATGCTGTTATCTCGCTGTGAAATGCGATGGCGCGGTGATACGGCACGAAAGCCTAAACTGCGCTTACAGCCACACCCAGCTTGTCACTAGATGTATACTTCTGTTACAATACTTAAATGTTTATTTTGTTAAGATAAAAATTAATACCGCGTTGTAGAATTGGTACAACACTAGATTGACATAAACGTCACATCTCTAACTGACAGCTGTCAATGTCATTCGACGGATTGGATTATGGCGCGAAATCTTGGCAAGACGTGTTGCTCTGCGTTTTAAAGTTATCACGATAGTATCAATTAAATAAATTGTTTAAAAATATACATACATATAATGTATTTAAAAACATCGTCTTTTCTCTCAGTATCTTATTTCTAGGGTTACATCGGCACGAAACATCTGCGAAGTATGAGATTTCATAGTAACAAATGTTCAAAACTCAGCTTTATTTCTGAACCTTTTTTTCAACGGTTTTGAGTACATTCGAACGTAAAGTTGATTTAGGTTTTTTAGTTTTTCATTTTAAGGTTAGGTTATTTACGAAAGTATTTTTAAGTCTTGGTTATATCAATATGGTACATATATACATACATATACATATATATTGGTACAAAACATTAATAAATCTACACATTGTTAACCTTAACGCTATAATTACGCGAAAATGGATCAAATAGGTGTCTATTAGTGCTGTTAAATTAAATCCTTAACTACGGAATATCAGCCATCCGTCACTTATATATGGCGTAGGTGTCCAAAAGGTGTTACACCGTGCATTATCATCAGTATCGAGAGGCGGTGCTCCGCTTCGAGTGCGGCTATCGGCCGGGGTAATGGCGCGAAAATCGCCGATAGCAGCCCCCTCGTCCCCCACCCCCGCCCTAGCGACGCGTCACAAAGTTGCAGATGCCCTATCAGGGTAATTGCGCGGGAAGAGATAAACGCTCGGATAGATTTAGTTTTGATACTTTAGTTTATGTTTTCAAGTATTTCAAGTCGATTTATAACTTAACGCTTCTGATGTAGTAAGCACATGTAACTAATCTATACTTCTATACTAATAAAGCGTAAACACACTACTTTGTGGAGTGGGATGTCAGCAATTATAGAATTTAAATAAATCTTTCTTTAATTAAAAACCCTACCCTTACACACTTTAGGCTATATTCTTTCACGCTAATAAACTTAGGGAGTAAATAAATTGGAAACAAACCCTAATGCGGGAAAGAGACCATAAACTACAAGCTACCAACATCAAGGATGCAAGTTTGCCTTGGTTGTTATTTGTGTGTCATTTTGACATTTGCAATTGAAAATTTCACAAATGTGAAATAAAATGAAGTGCCATGTTATTCTGAAAACGTTTAACAGTTGGTAATTAATATTTATGCAGACAGTGAGGTATCCGAAAGGATATATCCGAGGGTTTGATATCGGTGTCCAGAAACTGATGGATGTGAAGACCGACTGTACATCGAAATACATCAATTAATAATAACAGATTCGTTAGCGATCCATCATATCTTTTCTGCGGTATACCAAGCGGTTATCTAGTAATAGATTCATGTAGGGTAAGATGGGGTAATGTAGGGTAAGATTGGGTAATGTAGGGTAAGATTGGGTAATGTAGGGTAAGATGGGGTACAATGTTACTAAAGGAAATTAGAATAGCGACAAAAATGAGTTTCAATCTTTATTGTGCATATAAACTATAACAAACTGTCCTTATTTAAACAATGACAGGTCACGAAATACAAGTGTTGCACTATATTTCGACCACTCGTCGTGCACCGTGTTTATATGCGTGAGTGAATGTACGTGTTATGTAAGTGTGTATGTGTGCGGTGTATGAATGTTGTGTAAGTGTTACTGTGGAGTGTTTTCGCAAAATGTATCAGGTTCCCTACATCTTCATCAATGATTTGTGATTGACTTGATGTGTGTCCATTGACAACGTTTATCCGGTGAAAATATTAAAATTAATATTGCTGTAGAAAATTGACTATTCCATTGTTTGGAATTTTTCATCTTTAATTTGCTATAAACTAAAACTGGTTGATTAAACAGTTATTGGTTTTTTAAGTACGATGTCGTGTTGCAGTACCGTAGAACCGCGGTCTTGTTGAATCTGTGCCCCACGTGCTTTTGTTCTGATATCGCACCATAATGGATCAGTCTAAATTATTTATACTTTCTCCTAAATGTCAGATATAAATAATATAGAACAGTTTCACAATATTTTTTTGATATGTATACATGTTACGTTTTGTTAAAAACCCCTTGAAGTTCACGTTACAGTTGTTTACAAAAGTTTTTTACAGATTTAATTTGTGCTGAAAAATGTCGATATTTCAATAAGAACTCATAAAGTAATTTATATTGTCTCTTACTGACTTTACTTTGAAAATCTTCATACTTCAGTGTTATTTCTAAGGGTGGTATGAATCGAGATATATTTCATATGAGATTAGAGTGAAAAGGGGCTGCAGATTGATCATACGGGGCGACGTTATCTCGCCGGCTCAGATACCTGCGCTCCACGCCATCGGTTATTTTCCTTGGCCCATCCAGATGCGATCGCCTGGAAGAAATACGACCGTATACGAAAATTTTAGAGGTTATGTCACTAAAAATTGCAAAAAGTTTTAAAAAAAAAATTAACGTAGATATTATTTAAAAAGGTTTTAAACAGCCTTTTAACTTTGCTTTACCAACTTAATAAAACTTAAGTTATACGGAATAGGAAGGGTATTTTCTCTTTCTGTGCATTCTATTCTCCGTCGATTAAAAGTTAGCAACGCATTGTGATCGCTGCGCTATTTAGGCGAATTACGGTGGCCGCCTTGTCATCTTATACTGTAAAAAAACTAACTAATAGGTATTTAAAAGTATCTTTTTATAATATTTTTTTCACACTAACAGCTTTAATATAGAGAAAATATAATACTATGTCTCCATTCGATAATCGATTCAGTGTCGAAACAAAAGCATCGTGCATCGTGCGGCACTAGCGCGTCGCTATCGTGTCGTTATCGTGTCGTGAGATGGTCGTTAGCGGCGCGCCGGGCAAATTGCGCGTGACGATAAGGTATCGCCCTACCTTCATTCAATAGGGATGTTTTTAAAATCACTCGACTGGAGTTTTTATAACCTGAGGTTATGTTGGTAGGATCATGGTTTGTAAGGATGAATTGTGTATATTGTCAAGACATTTCCCCTTAGTCTAAAATGGCTAAATTTCCAGTCTAAATGGGCAAAATGACAGACTTAAAAAGACCTGAAGGTAAGAAAATTTATCTTCTTAAGATTGGCAAAACTAGCTTTTTCTCGTATTCGTGAGTCCAATATTAAAAAAAAACTTAGTAAGTAGTCTGTGTTCCAGACCGTTCTTTAACTGGGCAAAATTCTTTCACCGATATCCGTTAAGCCATTTTAGAGTTACGTTGTAACATCCCTCCGTCCAAACAAGGATTGATTCTGGTTCAAAATTAACGTATTTATTCAAGTACATTTTCAATACTAGCTTTCATCCGCGACCACGTCCGCGTGGAATAAAAAACAAAAGCGAATAGCCTATGTGTTCTTCTAGGCTATCATCTCCAGCTATGTCTAATTTAATCAAGATCTGTTTAACCGTTTAGGCTACAAACTCTAACAAACATCCATCCATCTAAACTTTCGCATTTTTAATATTAGTAAGACTTCTTTGGATACTAAGTTAATAAATTCAAAACACAAAGCGAACAGTAAACGCCGAATAAACAGATATTTATCCACAAATTACTCCAAAACCCTTGAGTTTCACTACAATTTCTATTTACTATTCTATACAAAAGCAATAAGATCGGTTTTCCCTTGTAATGTAGCGGTTGCCTGTTGCTTTGGCGGATATTACCCGTTCTATCAGACGCCGGCTGGCGTCGAGTATCACCTTGTAATTCGCCAAATTACCTCCAGATCGTGTAATTAAATACTTTCTTACAATTTTATTTCTATAGATTATTCGAGTTTTGTTATAACTCTTTAAGGATAACGCTGATTTTTAAAGAAACAATGGATGAGCTTGTATTCAAATATCTAACTTAGCGACGGTAACACTAGCGGTCTTTCTATAAAAAACTAGACGGAGTTTAAAATGCAATTTAAATTAAATATACGCCAAATTTCATGCCGAGACTGGAACCCGTCGTGTATTTTTGATAAATCACTGTTAGAGAATAATTATGCCTAGGCTTTCTAAATACAATCTAGATCAATAAATAATAAAATCATACATAATATTATTAATGCGACAGTTTAGATGGATGGATGTTTGTTAGAGTTTGTAGCCTAAACTGCTTCATGGATTTCGATAAAATTAGGCATATATGTAGATAGTCTGGAAGGCCACATAAGCTATTTGTATTTTTAACTCTACGCGGACGAAGTCGCGAAAGCTAGTACTTAAGCAGTGTGGTGATACATACATATGGTGAACATTGGTTTCGTTAAAATCCATAATTAGAGCGGTCGTGAGTTAAAACACGTGTTTAACCAAACACAATTTAACTACAATTATTGGGTTACAGAAGGCTTCTAAAACGTAGAAATACGTATTCTTTGTATTTTTAACATATGTAGATAATACAACATTATAGTAATAAGCGAAGGCATCCTCATAACGAAGTGACTGCGGTCAAAACCTGGATAAACATTAAAAATATTAAAACATTTTTATTATAAGTGAACACGACACGTAAAAGCTGAAAATACACTTTTATTGAGGCCTAGGTGCGTTATCAGAGGCGAGGTGGTGCTGGCTTGCGGCGGCGTGGCTTGCGCTGGCTTGCGCCGGCTCGCGCGTGGCTTATCATATGCGCACAGCCGCGCCCGCGATACTATCTGCCTAATTAATTTTCCCGCCACAAACAATGCGGTAGTAAAAATGTGTGTCTTTTATACACCCTCGTCATAGCGCACCCACGTCAACGTAATTAATAAACCTGCATGCATTAGCACGGTGTTTAGGAACCGCTAGCGCCATCTTTGAACATCATTTTGAATTTGGAATTAATCTTTATTTTATAAAACAAAACATGTGAACGCAGAAATATGAAAGACTAGCTTTCGCGACTTCAACCGCGTAGAATGAAAAAAAAAACAAAAGCGAGTAGCTCATTTGTTCTTCCAGAATATCATCTACGTTTATGCCAAATTTCAACGTTCAGTCGTTTAAGCTACAAACTCTATCAAACATTCATCCATCCATCTAAACATTCACATTTATAATATTAAGTAATTTGGCATGTTTTATACAAATGTTTCGTAAGTGGAAACGCATAGTTTTAATAAAAATGTTACTAGCCTAAAACATAGTTTTAGTAGCTAGTGTCAGTCTTCTAAGTTCCTTATTTCGAAATTTTAATTTCTTGAATTAATCCTTAATAAATTGGCTCCTTAGTGAACAGTTATGAACTGTGAGTGTGTCAGTAAGTACGTGACTTATTTAAATTAAAAATATTCGGCTCAGGTGTGAAGTTATCGTAAATGTGTTTGTTTCGTGTGAACAGTCATTAGGGAACTAATTATCTTGACATCTTTAAAACTTATGCTATGATAAGAATCCAGTAAAAATACCTTTAATGATAAGAGAATAAACAAACATAAATATCATTAATTACTAATGATGTTTATGGAAATGCTGACCATTGTTGTATTACATTTCAAATATATTTATTATTAGCTGTTGCCCGCGACTTCGTCCTCGCAATAAAAAGCCTATAAATATGCCCGTCTATGTCAGCTACCCTTCAGTGAAAGTCCGGACGACATCGGCCCAGCCGGAGATTATCCGGAACAAACGCGGCTTGCGGACAGACAGACAAAAAAAATTTTAAATGCGATTTCGTTATCAGCAAATCAGCAAAGTAAATCATCTTCCCGAATTCTGGAATTTTTCTTCTGATATTACAGACACTCCAATTTACATGTATATATTTTAATACTTGTTTTTAGATGAAATTATTAAAATTTTGAACAATAACTTTTATACCATTAAATAGTTACCATATTTTACAACACAATACATAAAGGATGTTATGGCAGTATATTATGTAAAAGATAGTTATTTTTTCTACGTTTTTAAGCTGAAATTACAATAGTATCGATAATTTTTAACAAAGCACCTTATCAATGTAGGAAGACACGTGGCTTTATATTAGCATCTTTCTGTTCCTGTTCCCGCATGATATAAAAACTCTATTTCATTGTTGAAGTAAAACATTAACTTACAAATGTCAATGCACAAAGACAACTAAGGCCTTTCCCATTACCTACAACTGATCCCATAGTAATCTCGCTTATTTACTAATTTTGGCCAAATTTTGGACCCTTGTCCTTTCCATTCTTTTTTTCGAAGGGAAGGATGGGACGGAAAAGAGAAGAGGATACGCATAGGAAGGGGAAATCTCGTTTATGCGCGTCTCGTCGTTCGTCGATTAAGGGCTGGCAACGCATCTGCAATAGCGGACGCCTGAGCGGTCGTTTTGCCATTTCGGTGGATTCAGGTGACCGCTTGCTCGTTTGCCACTTCATTATATAAATAAAATATTGCCTAGTATTTTTGCCACTTTCCCGCATGAAGGTTTATTCCAATTTCAACCAAAGTAATGTGTTGTTTTATAGTGTGTTGTCATATTTCTAACAATGTGCCATTTCAATGACTTATACAAAACTGGCTTTCCCCCGTGACTTGACTTCGTCCGCGTGGAATTAAAAAAAACAAAAGTGAGAAGCCTATATGTTCTTCCAGACTATCCTCTACATTAGTACCAAATTCCATCGAAATCCATTCGACTGTTTAGGCTACAAACTCTAATAGACATGCATCCATCCATCTGAACTTTCGCATTTATAATATTAGTATGATAAATCTAAGCAGCTTCATAATGAAATACCAACATAACTTGAATAGAATAAGCTTTCTTCCTTCAAACATCCTCTTGAGATTTGCAGAGGAATGATTACGTGTGTGTGTGTATCCACACGTGTTACGTCATCGTGTGTTAGGTGCAGTAGTGTGCGTGTGGCGTCGCGGCCGATAAGGACGTATTAGCACATTCCGCCCGGCGAGCGCCACTGTATTTATTCTTATCCGGTGTAAGGCAGGTTACACCCCTAGTGACGTGCTACAGATATCGATAAAGTAACACCAGCGCCCCCGTCTAGTTTACATGATTTACCTTATTTACTGATGTTATTAACGATGGCATTAATTGGGCTAGGGATGGCCAACACAACAAATTATCCTGAAAACTATTAACTGGTATTAAAAGGTAGGTGTGATTTCGAAAGTTTGAAAATTTATTGCATTTGTATGTTTATGTTATCTACATGTAGTAATTTAAGGATTACTTATCAGTCCCTTAGTGACTTTTCACAGATTGAATGTGAATGTTTAGGAAGCAACTTACGTCAAGGTAACATTAAATATTTTAAACCTAATGTAGAAACGAAGTCTACAATTAATTTATCACAAGTTCAATGTTCTCAAACTAGGGATTTCTTAAAGTAACATTTAATTTAATATTCTTATGTTAATAAAGAATAAAAAACATAGCATTTGTCGATAAAATATTTGCACATCTCTAAAGCGAAGGGGGTGAAGCTTGGCGCTGCGAGATAACAGCGATAGCATCGGGGTGGCCGCCCCGATAGCGAATAATAATAATTTTATTATAGTGTGCCACCCCCCAGTATAAACAACTTGCCCGCTTTTAATATTGTTCAATGTCTTCAAACTTTCTATTGCCTAAGAAACAGAGATTGTATTGATAGGTAAGATAATGAAATTACTATTTTAAACTAGGATATAAATAAAATGTTATGACAAATTAGTTTAGGATATAATCTAGGGTTAACTTAGTATTTCTTTGTAACGTTATGATATGTTTATTCCGATAACCTCTGAAGAAACATTTACGAAGCACTTCGAGTTCTAACTATAGCATGAATCAAACGATTTGTTTTGTTTTATAAATTTTGTTTAATTCAGTATATTTTAATAACTAATTTTTATTTTCCAATTATTTTAGACGTCAAAAACGATATAAAAACTGTCGATAAGAAAGGCTTTAATCTTACGTTGAATTGAACATACAAATGGCACATTTCAAGTGACCGTCAAAAATCGCGTTCGCATCCGGCTGAGCTGTGGAGAGGGGAGAGGCGCCCAACTCGAGGGTGGAGGGAGGGGGGACGTTATCTCAAAGTCGCAGATTGAATATATTTCATGTGCGAATTCATACGAGATCCTTTGGAGCGCACTTTGAGAGTTTTTGTAGTGTTCGTGTTGATTCTCATGTGTGTGTCGCTCACACCAACTTTGTGAGATGAGCTGGAAATTATGAATAAGTGTGTGGGTTTGTTTGAATGACGAGGATAATGGTAATGTTTTGTTAGTGTATTTATTAATTTTTTCCATCATGGAGGTCGAAAGTTCGATGGCTTTGTGTTTCTAAATTTTTACAGCATTAACATCGCCTTAGCTCCTTAACTAGGAAAACATGTATTTAAGGAGCCAATGCCTTCCCTTTCACGTACATCTTACAACAAAAAAATTATGGTACCAAACTTATTATTATTCGAATAGTTCGATAAACTACCGATCGATGCTATAGTTTCGTAAATATAAAGAAAGATACAATTAGATTCCCATGTGACCTAAAAAAGCGATTAAAAAAGCACACATAAAGCAAACGGCGTATCTAAGCATAGACTCATTAGCGCTATCGGCGCGCCACACGGTATTGTTAACTGAATAAGTATCGCGTAATGAGCCCGATAGGCGGCATCGAACCCGCGACCGATAAGCCTACCGCCACCTGCCGCCATCTGCCGACAACAGAAGACAACGACGACCTGTAAACTATTGTTTTTAGAATGTAATAAAAAGTTACAAGAGGTAACTGAAAAAATGACTATGTAAAAGATTAGCGTAATATCTAGCTTACATCCCAGTAGTCACTATCACGAGCCCAGTCCATGCTAGGGTTGCGCTATTGTCTTACTGTACTGGCCAAATGTAAGTCACGCATTATTGTATTACTTAAAAGTAAAACAAAGTGCGCAGTAATGTTATCATATTATTAGTTACTACCTTTTTGGTAAAATAACTTTTAAAACGGCCCTGTAGTGCGTGAATTAAATACATACCAAAAATCCAAATCTCGTTTAGGTTAGAATTCAATAAAAATCTTTAATTGAGGCAGTTTTTATTTAATTTACCGTCAGTCATGTCTCGGGTCACATGTCAAACGGCACGTAAGCTTGTAATAACAGGAAAATTTCAATTTAACTAGAGTATGACAAATAATTTACGTAACAAAATCTTTGATAACTTTGGTAGTTTACACCCTTTTTGTATGGTTAACCCTTACAAGCATACCAGTGTTCTATTCTCGTTGGGTGGGGTTGCATTGGGTAGGTTGGGGAGTTGATCGCTGAAAAACGTGAAAAGTGACCGAGATAAGGTCAGTTTTGGCCGCGTGGTCGGTGCGATAGCGCGAGGGGCGCCGCTTTGTGCATTAAAACATTGATTTGAAAAGGATTATCAGACTTCTATGTAGAAAAATATGAATTTAGATATTGATAATGTACTACTTAGAATCAGAATGTATTTGTTTAATAACTAAAAATACTACTAATTTTAAAAATCTTTGTACTTACAAGAAGTTTACCTATATGCAAAATTTTACCTTTAAAATACAGGTAACTAATTTAACAGACTTGTATTAATTAACACTTTTAACATTTACGTTTTTTGCGCACCCCTATAATTTACACCTACAGAATTATACTCCACGCACCACCAGCTTTTCATGTTTTTTTTTTAATCGGACACTTAACTCTTGTTATAACCTGAACTAGTGTACAAACATTAGTACACATTATGCCCTAGAGGTTTAACATCCTATGTAAAGATAGAACCGTTCAGAAAAATCTAATGCGCATAGTGTTTAAAATAATCTAGATAAAATTGCTTTATAGTTGTTATAGGTGCAAGAAATTAACCAGTACCAGTAATGCTCATGCGTTATCATACTGCATACTAATATTACAAATGCGAAAGTTTAGATGGATGGATGTTTGTTAGAGTTTGTAGCCTAAACGGCTCAACGGATTACTATGAAATTTGGTATATATGTAGAAGATAGTCTGGAAGAACACATAGGCTACTCACTTTTGTGTTTTTAATTCCACACGAACGGAGTCGCGGGCGAAAGCTAGTGTCATTATAATTAAAACTTTTTAACGCAAGATTACATGTAGGGTTTTATTAATTAAATTGAGTTGAATTACGTAATAATTTAATTGCGGGGACGCAGCGGCTGAAATATTTCCTGAAATGCATCATCGAGTGCAACACGCTACTGCAAGCCGCGCGTGCCGCCGACAGATGGCGCGATACGACTCATTTGCATTTCGCTGCAGATTTTTTTCTAGTAACATATGCACACTTATTACTAGAACAACGTTACCAAGTGTGGTCCAAGTTATAAGATTTTTGACTTGCAAAAGACCACAGAATTGTGATCAAATAATGGCGATTAAAATTATTCCACCGGTACGAAATATCAGACGAAACGAGGAATTACTTACAAATCACGTTTTCTGTGTGATCGCGGTATTGCACCCGACGAGTAGATCAATTCTTCCAACAGATGTTGCTGGCGTTTACCGCTGTACATTTATAAGATTTGTTTATTTTCCGCTAATCGCTCATATCTTAGACTCGCAGTTTGTAGGTCAATTGCAGTCCTCCGAGGTCATGACTCGTTGCCGTCGTAATGATATTATAATGTTATTTAATTTTACTTTTTTTGTTCACAGGTAAGTAGGTTATCAGGAGCGATCGTCCTACAAGCCTTCATACTAATTGCGCCCTCCTGCCGACAGTAAATTCCTACTTGAAGGTTAATTCCTATTCGTAAGTACACTGTTTAAAGGATTTATCGCCTGGTTCAAAACGCCTTCAAAAAACAGTTCACTGCAATTGTTTGCAAATTGCCTGTAACAATACTTTTGAATGGCTTACTGTCAGTTCCACCAAATTGTAAATTGTAACAATCGAACGTGTAAAATATGTGATGGAAATATCGGATTTTGTTTCCTTATCTGATCATTTTTAAGCTATCTGAGCTTCTATCAGCCAGTGATGGAACAGGCCCTTACGCTATTATATTAATTGTAAAACAGCATGATTGTTTTTATAGTTTATTAATGATTTTGGGGTTGAAATGGAATCCATACTATTATTATAAAGATGAAAGATTTGTATATTTGTTTGTATTGAAATAACTTAAAAACAACGGGGTCGAATTCAAAAAATCTTTCACCATTAAAAAGCTACGTTATCAGTAAGTAACATAGACAATGTTTTATACTTTTTTTTCAAGTAACGTGGACGTAATCGCGAGTAATACGCTATAAAAACTTATTTCTAAAACAATACACATTTTTAAAACGCATTCGTTTTTCCCTAAAATTATAAGTGATAGGGCAATTGGGGTGTGAGTAGGAAGCCTGTCGCTGGGGTAGGGCAAGGGAAGGGGAGGCAGGGTTCAGTACAAACACGGCAAAAGTTCACGTCCTCGTTATCTCATCTGTTTGACGGATTCGTGCCGTCATCGCTGCGTATTCATATTTTGTGTACAGAGTATAAATATTATAGAGGTAACGCAGTTTAACACGCATAAATAACGTAGCTTATTTACATATCGTACGTTAAAATTATGCTCAGAATTAACAAAAAGGATCTATTGGAACAACTTACTTTGCAGACAGACAGACAGACTTGTTTCTTGTAAAGAATTGAAGAAAGTTTTGAATTTACTATCACTGCAAAATGCGCTCCCAATGATATTTCTGCCGGTGCGCGGCAGGTCTTTTTAGACCCACCAGCACTAGGATAAATTAAATTCCTATAACTTTGTGGAAACATAATGTATATTTTATGTAATGTAATGTATACAACTGAGATAATCGTTTCGAACTAGTGAGAGGGACATACTTTTCTTCGTCAGCACCAGTTTAATACCGCGTCGGGCCGATATCGGCCTGTTAAGCAGTGAGAGTGTTAAACTTTATAATAACATGATTTACTTTATGAAAGCTTAACCTGTGTGCGCAAGATTCAGAGTGTCGCCAGTGATAAGGCGAGCTATTTAATCATAGATAACATCTGCGGGGGTTGGGGGCGGGGGTAGGGCGGCCGCTATCGCCGCAGGCTATTGCTATTCACACGAAGGCAAAATACTACGACAGAACAGTTAATAGTACAGTATTATTATTGTAGTAAGTAAACCCATACTTCTAATATTGATATCACGGCTAATAAATCAGTCTGTTTAGGAATATTTATAAGTAAAAAGGACGTGTCTTATCGTTATTACTTACTTATATTATTAATTCTTCGATTCTAGTAAGATTATTCTGTATCATGGTGATCGTTTTAATAATAGCAGTACTGCGTTATCCACTGTTCTGTGACACATTACTACTCTCCTGTGAAACTAGCATTATCGCCCGCCCTGCCTTATCAGCGAGGTATAAATTCCCGCCCGATTCTTATCGTCGATACTGGGAGCGTTCTCACTTTGTTATATTTTTGTTCCACCGTTATAAATTGTGATTAACTTTCCTTTCAGTTAATTAGAGTTGTACTTTATGTTTATAACTTCAAATAGTAACGTTTTAAATGCAGTTGCTTACGTTTAAAACGCATTATTGCTAGACAGGGAGTTCCGGAAAATCGAGCTTATGTTATTCGAGTATTATAAGGTCTACGGGCAAAGAACCTATTACACAATCGACAAATCCTACTAATGTTATAAATGCGAAAGTTTTGATGGATGTTTGTTAGAGTTTGTAGTCTAAACTGCTGAAGGGATCTTGATGAAATTTGGTATAGATGTAGAGCATAGTCTGGAAGAACACATAGGCTATTTACTTTTGTTTTTTTAATAATACACGCACGGAGGCACGGGCAAAACATAGTAAAGTACAAAAGATAGAGGTGCAGAAATTCATCACCAGCTACTTTAATTCTATGCTGTGTTTGCTGTGGTATTGCATGTTCTATCAATTACGTAGTCATTTATCTATACGTAGAACAAATCTATTTGTTTTCACTAACTCTATTTGCAAGTCCCACTATCAGGCTGTTTGTCCGCTCCACGCGGGCTATAAAACTCCGATCAGGTCGAATATCGCCGATAGCGACCAACAAATACATTTTATCTCAACCAGAGCTTTGAAATTCTTTAGTTGAAAGTGCGCCATTTATTGTACTCCATATCAGACTTATCCACATATTATAAAAAATGCTCAATGACGCTTTACATCTTGTTCTAATCGGAGCCCTAAAATTTTCAACATTGGAAAACTGCAAATATAAAATTTGTACATACTAAAATTCCGGTAAAAGGTAAATTTTTACCTCTTCCTCTATCCATCGTTTTTATAAAAATAAAAATCGGGCAGGGAAGGGGATTTACAAGTAGGGAAAATATTTCTATACATCCCTCTATCGATTGGTAAGCAATATCTGAAACTGTGAAAATTTGAAATGTCTGTGGGCAGCGAACACTTCGCGTTTTCTGAAATTTAGTGGCTTTTTGCTCATTTGTCACTATATTAAATTATTAAAAAAATACCAATTCTCTATCTGACTTTACTGAAAAGAAACAAAACCATTCAAATAAGTGAAGATCTACGATAGCCTCAATATTCTAAGATGCACTTAATCCCAAGGCATTTAATATTTCTGTTTACCTCTTAAACTTCACTGTGTTTACAATGTTCTCGTCGTTTTTGAATGTCCTTCGATTGAAGTCTGAATAACATACAAGTAAACGAGATCTTCCCGTTCTTGTCACACATCCGTGGGACTGTACTTTAGCGTTGTTGCAGGTGTTTCATTCCAATATTGAATTGGGAATAATAGTAAGTAATTCTTAGATAGCACACACCTGCGTACAAATTAGTTGCATTCAAGACGCCGTAATATATTTCAATTTACATTTGTTTTTTATCATAAGGTGTACGAGCAAGTGGTCACCTGAATTCGCGGAAATAATGGACACCACTGCTCATAGACCTCTGCAATTGTAGATGTTAATCGACGAAGGGTGAGACTCACAGAAGTAGAGTATCCTTTCCTATCTTCCCAGTTTTGTCAAATCAACTTATGGTTCTGTCCTTTCCTTATAAGAAAATAGTGGAAAGGGGATGACTGAAATTAGATTTCAAACCTGATTTTTATGTTACAGTACTACTTACGAAAAAAACAAAAAGATAATAAAGATTAGGAATAATGGTTCCCTTCGACTGTAAAATCTTCAGGCATTACACATTTTTTTCAAAGTAAAGTGTTTAAACTACCTACGTTGATACCACCGATCATTGCTTTGACCTTAGTTCACTTTTAACCATTATCTGCGTTGTTATTGTGTTTGTTGCGTACACACGTGCAGGCTGATCAACAAGCCTTATTAATAAGAATTAATTATTTGCTGGGCCGCTATCGGCTCGCTTCCTGTCCGTTACCGCGTGAGATACGGCGCGATGATTACATCGAACCGGGCTAATTAGAGTTATCGTAGACCAATTATTTATAAGCTGAGCTTATCGAGCCATTGTTTTAAGTTCGCTGGTGTGACACACGATCGGCTGGGATGCCGAACATGGAAACTTTATTGTTAACGCACGTAGATATTTTATAATCTATACTTACGTGTGTACGTATGATTCAATGTGTTCAATGCAAAAAACATTTAACAAAACAGTGTCAGTGCCCGCTTTAACATGTTAGCACTGCAGGGCCGGCACGCCCCCAGTAATACCCGACCACACAGAAGACAGGCGTCAAATGGAAGCAATTCCGTGTTTCGTCTGATGAGTGCGGTACCGGAGGCCTAATTTAAGGCCCTTTCTCTTTACCACCCTCTTCTTAAAGGAGAGGATGGGAACGGGAGGTGGATTTGACGGTGGAGGAGATGCATAGGAAGGGGAAATATCCTCTTTATATGCGTCTCCTCCTCCGTCGGATAAGGGTAGGCAACGCATCTGCAATTGTGGATGTCTATGGGCAGCGTTCGCTTCGCCATTTTGGCGGATTCAGATGGCCGCTTGCTCGTTTGCCTTATCTTATGTTATAAATAAACAAGTAAGACATCGATGTTTGGAATGTTGTATCGCATCAATTAAAAACAAAATAGAGCAAGCAAATTGCATATAAATCCTTCGTCTCCAATGCAAACGTTTAAATGGCTGGTTTATCAAGCTCTATAAGTATAGAGAAACGCATTAAATACAAATTCCGTCCGCCATCAATTGCCAAAAGCAACGCTTAACGAAACATATAGCCCATAAAAATGTTAATACTCTAATGCAATTGCACATTTCTTATATGTAATTTGCCACTTTTAAAAACGAAAAATGTACTGCGGTCGCTTGGCGTAAAACATAAGCTTAAGCGTTTTTATAAAAATAAATTTGTTACTACTTTTATTTACGAACGTTTACTCTTAATTTTTTACTTATATATCAGAGTAATCTTTAATGTTACTTTTTTAGTATTTTTTTCCAACTCTTTAGTATTTAGACATTATTAATTGTTATTGTTTACAGTCAAAGACTTTAATAATGTTTGTATAATTTGTTTTTTCTCTCTTTCAATAAAGAAACATAAAATTTTAGACTTAAAAATCGACTCGCGTTCTCTTTCCAATTATACTAATATTTAACTGTCCGGCGGTTGCAGTATTCTTGAAAACGGCCGTTAAGGAAATGGGACATGTAAATGAAGGCATCGGCCGACCGAGAATTGGCCGCGATAGGTTCTCCAGTCAATTCTGAATAAGTCTTTGCCGTCATCATGTATTACAGGATGTTATTACCTACAATTGGCTACGACGTATTGCAACAATTTTACAAGAGACAATTGTGGTTGTACGTTTTTATACATATGTGAATCTTCAGAACATAATCTGTACCACTAATATTATCTTGTAATAAAAGCATGGGGAACAAGGGGGACTAACATTAGGCATCCGGTAGGCTCACAAACACACTTTGTTAATGGCTTACTCTATGACCATCTCTGGTAGAGGTCTTTAAGATCTCTACTCTTTGCAATGGTTATTGTACAGATATTGGTAGACTTCGTAGAACATTCATAACATCAGATTTGTTGTTATAGTATACTGTAGAAGCAATATATGAGCAATTTAGTTATCGTGCTATGCTTGGTCGCAATTAAACAACAAAAAACAAACCTCACAGTATCGACGATCGAGTTGCCAAAACGCACAGCGGTCGGGTGTTGTAAACTATGTCGAACAATGCGTTTCTGTGCCAAAAGCTATAAGAAATAGTGCTAGTGAATTACACATTCATTCTATACGTTTTTTTCAGCTATTGAGAAGAATAAATATAAAAAACATTTGATTTAATCTAATCTTGCTAGAGGCCTAATTTTAGGAGTGGATGAATTTCAAATGTAAAAATCTTTTATACCCCTTCCTCTATAGAAACGAAGTCAACACAACTCCAAATAGAGATATCTAAGGACAACAGTCGTTTCGGTTTTTTGTCTTATTTCGATAGCCACTTGCTTGTTTCTCTCCTTATATTATAAAAAACGAAATAAGGATTTCGAATACTATTAAATAACCAATTCTCAATACCTACATTAATACAGTTCAGGACGCACGGCGCGTGAAAAGTCGACGGGCCATTTTTAACCCGAACTCCCCGACAATTGTTAATAACGTACAAAAGAAATCAGATTTTAATCTTCTTGATCCGAGAGAACAATATTATCGGACGTGAAAAAAACACGGACAAAAACGGCGACTGCCCCACAATGGAGTAACAAATGCTCGCGACTGTACTTGATAAACGAGAAAGTGACTACCGACACCCCGACGGCCACCTACGGACGATTACATCGTTTACGCACTGATACATGGACGTTTTCATATCACTGGTGTGTAAGCTATACCATACTTAAGCGGAATTCGATACGACGATGTTTGATACGATATAGTGGACCGTTATAAGAGTGTTGTCTTGGTTAGTTTATTGGTGCTAATAGGGTATTGTGTTAAAGTGAAAAAGTTTTGTATGCAAATATTCACATGTTTAAAATATTATGAACACAAATAGTTAATTATTGCATTTTTCAGGTAATGTCATTAAGAAAAACTAAATTTCAATAAATTGTAACTCATCTACAGAAATATTAATGATATTCTATTGTCCAAATCAATAAACAGATTTATTTCAATATAAAAAAAACTAAAAAACATCTCTGGATAATTCGATCTTTCAAATCAAAAGGATACCTTATATGTTACAAGAGAAGCATCATGATGCAACACGATCCTTACTAAATTAAGTCTTGAGCGAGCTTTGTCGTGAATAACAAATGTTTAAAACTGTTTAAAGGTATAAAACACTAGGTCCCCATTGTTATGGCGATCCAATCTCGCTCGCCACACAAAGGGCTGGCGCGTATCGTGGTAGCGGGCCGCGTTTGACAAATGAGCCGGGCGCGCGCCCACCCATACAGCTCCCCGTATTATGATACTACATATCTAAACGTTTCGATCGCGATAGATCGCTTGCTTTTATACAAGGTGTCACGTGCGGTATGTAAGAATAATTGTGTAATTAAATCTCCCGAACATTATTGAGCTTAAAACGTTTATGTTTATATTTATCACTGCTAATGAGTTTGGTAGTTCCATTTAATTATCGGTGAAAAAACTAATTACCAAGAACCTAACCCTTGACATAACATATTAATAGTAACTATTTATTTTTAAAATATTAGAGTAACACTTTCCAGTTATCGGTGAGTGAGAATCTTGTTTAAGCAACAGTATCGTCCGTCGATAGTGTGCGCCCATTTTTCTTTAACACAACAAAGGATGTAATCGGCCGTATATATGATCCTGTTCCTTTGGTCCAAGTTAAAGAATTCAATGGATTGAAGTTTCACGGATTGACTCATTGTGTCATGTATGGGCAATTGTCTTCTCTTCAGTATTTGTAACATAATTCCCCAATCCTAATACAGTTACTTTTTTAACATAATAAAATAAACATTGTAAGTAAGCTTGTGAGTAATTCAGTTTTTATTTTATTAACAAAAAAATATTTTGTTCATGCGTTTCTACATCTGAATAATATCTCTCGGTGTATTTAAATTAAATAATTAAATGTCAATTTTAAAAAAGTTTTCACAGTTATAAGGACATAGACACATCAGAACTATTTATGCAGTCTAAACCAATAAATTTGAAATCATGTAAATCGCTCACAGTTTATAACTTGTACCGCGGGCTACCGTAGAACACGTCACCGTCCTCTATCGGCCGTAATGATTCACACCACAAGGTGATTTCATGTCGCGGTCAACGGGTATCTTGTTTTTATTTCAATACTAAACAAATTCATCATTATATCAGTTAGAACGAAAAAACAAAGTTTGGCTTTAAAACAAATATATGGATGGAAAACGATTAAGTCATGTAAAACTCTTAACTACGAGATGAGGTGCACACCTTTGATTAAACTATCGCACAAATGTTGATTGTCGATTGTCGCTTGTTTCGCAGCCCAACTGTTTAGTTGCACAACTAAAAATCGAGTAGTGTGCACACCCGTAGGAATCAAAGCGCGACTAAACGATTATGCATAGTGTAGACAAAGGTGTGCGTTTCAAATGTCTTTTTGTAGTATACGTGTCTAGTTAACCGTACATATTACCTCAATTAAAGCTTCGATTGCTTTAAGCTTTGATGAATTAAGCGATCAACATAACATCGGTTCCCCGAATTAAAATAAACAGAAGTGACACATGTAATAACCATTCCGAACACATTAAGGGTCTAACCAACTTGTATTTACATAATAAATTCCTCAATAAGGTAGAGAAGACAATAAAAGCAATTTCAGACCTTATCTGTAGGTTTTAAAGTTTGTTTTTCATTACTTTTTTGTTACACGGGTTTAGTAAAATATTGTATCTAGTTAATATAAACCTATTCAAAACATTCCAAAGTCGTTAAAGTAATCTTTAACAATGTGAGTCAATTTAAGTATTGCATCAAACGAAAAACTACTAAACTATTTAGAATAGAATCTTACTAATATCTTACTCTTACTAATTATAAATGCGAAAGTTTAGATGGTTGGATGTTAGAGTTTGTAGCCTAAACTACTGGATGGATCTCGATTTGGCATAGATGTAGAGGATAGTCTGGCAAAACACATTGGTTACGTAGGGCCTGTCCCACCAAATTGTAAATTGTCTGATAACAATCTAACGTGTAAAATATGCGATGGAAGTATCGGATTTTGTCTTATATGACTGTGACGTCATTTTTAAGCTATCTTAGCCTCTATCAGCCAGCCTTACTCTTTTTTGTTTAATTCCACTTGATGGAGTTGTCGAGAAAGTTAGTTATATATAAAGTAATTTGATAATTCATTTGCATTTGTAATAAAATGGCATACATTGAAGTTGTATTTGACGTCATTTATACGTCATCAATTCACATAGTGACGTATTCTGAGATGTAGACATATGATAGCGCACAGGACGAGACGTTTCAGGGAATCAAGAGCTGAATAAAGCCCGATCGGGATCCGACAATTTCGCAAAAACTACACAACGCGATACGTTGTAGCGATCGCTGATAGGGTTAGAGTATGGTCGGCAAAAACGTTGCTGAAACTATTTTAAAAAATATTTTTGTTACACTATTTAAATATAGTACCAAAAAAAACAATTGAATGTTAATTTACTATAACTATTAAAAACCATGGATATTACCTACATGATTATTTATTATTTTTAAATTTGATTTCAAATATTAATTAAGTCGTTGTTTTTCTCTGCAAGTTACCGATGATTTTTATATCATGTTAACAAATTTCTTTATTTCCCTTTACATAAATGGTTTTCAATCAATACAATTAACAATAACAGTTTAAAGATTGAATTTATTAAATGCAATATATAAAAATATGATTGACGTTTTTGCTAACGCCACTGGACGGGCACACACGGCCTGCGTATCGTACAATCTAATATTATTCTGGGAACGACCTTAATAAGTCACTACAGAATGTTATCTATACCATTTTATCAGGCGGACCGATAATAATCTTCATCCAATTAGCCTCACAAAGCAATATGGGCCGTCTCACAGTTATGACGGGGTACTGAGGCTCTCTGTTTTACTTCGACTAGCGAGGACCTGATATATGACGTCATCTTTGTTATGACTATTATTGAGAAATATATGCATTACTGACGTATACACATTTAAATAAACAGTAATCGAGAGGTACCACTAAGTTTAAAACAATTCTTTTCTGATGTCTGCTGTTATTTTAAAAGTTGTCATCTGTTTTTAACAGGCACGTTTGTTGTATAAGTTTGTAAAAGTTTTCTACAGCTATGTGGCGCCCCCTATGTACTTTAATGTAATTTAAACGATCACTATTGTTCGGAATCTGACCGCATCCCGAACTCCACGATCAAATTTTTATAAAATTTTAGCGAAATCGATTAATTTTAAACGAGTATTTATCAATTCGCTTTTTTTTTTATATTTTGGATTATTAATTATGACACTTGGATTTTTATTCAAATAAGACTATTCGTTAGTTTCTAAGTATGTGTTTTGGTAACCCTGTTCTTAGCCGTGAAATTTCAACGGAGAATAATTAAAAAAATATGCCCTGTCATTCCGAACAACATTAACTCAATGATATTAAGTTTGAGATACGATCAGCATTGATCGAAAGATAGCGATTCAATAGATATGCTATCAGAACTCCCCTTCACCTCCCTTCCCCCTAGGGGGAGGAGAACACCTAACCGTAGCAGGTGAGCGGTTAGGGTTGCCACTTGTGTGTCTTATTTGGCATTGATGTTTACGTGTGTAGTGTTAATAACTGTCACTAGATGAAGTTTGTTGCCAGCTAAGAAGTCAAGGGTTGTCATCTCAGAGTTTTCGTTTGATAGTTAGAAACCCTAATATAATAAAAGAGGGTCACTGCTTCTCGTATGTTGTGATGTTTGATGTCACATTATCTTACTGTGTACTTACTCAGCATTTATTGAATTACAAATGTGAATGGTCAAGTTTAAAAAAATTGTTGATTTATATTTCGGTAACAGTTGTTAAAGACAAATTATACTAATATTATAAATGCGATAGTTTAGATGGATGTTTGTTAGAGTTTGTAGCCTAAACTGCTGAACGGATTTCGATGAAATTCGGTATAGATGTAGCTGATAGTCTGGAAGAACACATGCTACTCTTTTGTTATTTTTAATTCCACGCGGACGGAGTCGCGACAGCTAGTAATTAACATGAAATGATTCCCTATGTTTGTTAGATTACTGGTAGGTTTACTAAGTAAGCATGCAGGTTATTTTAAGTGGTAATATTGACTATATCGTTGTATTAAAAATGCTCTTGTGTACACTGCGGTTGGTCCGCGCATTCTTCAGTGGTTTGTCAGTTTGTCGATACAAATTGCCGTGTGAACTCCTCTGTTTGTGTAAATAGGCTTCTAAGAATTTTAAGAAGAGTTTACGTAGCCCCTCCATGTTACTTTTCCGTTGTAGAAACTTCGAGAAAATGGAATAGAATAAGAGAAAATAATTAAACACACTTTTACAAAATCAATTATCTAATTTAAGAAAAGGTGTTTATTATCGGAAAACATTCACTAGCATGTATTTAACTATTTCTGTTAGTATTTTGCATGGACAGTGGAAGCCTAAATAGAAGCCGTACCATACCAACATTAGTTAATTTTAAAGTTTCAAAGGGTCAATTATATATACGTCACACAGCATCACAGAGCTCTACCTAAACAAAGATGTAAACACAACTATCACGGGATCAGAGCAGGCGACTTGCTAAGTACATCGGGTAACACATAACCTGACAGATAAGCTCCGATTAGTTTCCTTTTTTCCCATCAAACAGTTGTCCGCCGTCGCCGCATTAAGAATCCATTAGGTCCTCACGAGCTCTCGCTGATTAATTCCTTTTTATCATACTGGCTTGTATTATCAACAGTTGAGTACTGCCGTGATTTATATGCGGCGTTATCGCGCGAGATGCGATGGCGCCGGCGGTCACCACTATCTCGTTTCGAGTCTTTCTTTCACTAATCTTTGCCCGAACCTTGTCATAGCGGCGCCTCTGTATTTTAGGGTTCAACTACTCTATGTACTATCAAATGGAATCCCTAAAGGACCTCTTAATAAGTTTGAATCTATTGTGATCAAACTAAAACATCAAAAATACATTAAACTATTCCAATAATTCATTTAAATTTACTATCTATGGAAGAAATACGCAAGTATTTTGTATTTCGCTAAATCTACATACAACTACAATTTGTGTCGTAGCATATTAAAAAAAAAACCATCACACCTTGGAACCAAATAAAATAATAATCATTTGTAAATACAATTATTATCCCATTGAATTAAATATACGGAACCCTTAAATATATGTCCATATCGTGTCTGACCGTTTCTTTATGTCGGCCAGTTGAAATTGTTTAAGTAGTCCGACATAAAGACGGCCGTTAAACAACTAACTACGACTAATTCGGAGGCGCTTATTAGAGCCTTTATTAACGTGTGTGTGTGTCCATTTGTCACCGGCACGGAGGCTTTTTTCTATCTTATTTTATGCTAATAAGTAAAATTTGTTATTTAAGATTTTCAACCGTAGTTTAAGAATCCTGTTCCTTTTTTAAAGTATAAATATACTTCGGTTAAAATTATTAAATCTAGTTGATTAAATATTTGCCCTAAAAGTAGTATTTCCACTAATAAAGTCTGACTATAAATATAGTTGTCAGAATACCAAGATCTGTAAATTCCTAACAGCTTAACTAGCAGTTTAACAAGCCGAGATTAGAATCGAATCGGTCGTAAGAAACAAACAGCCAGTAAGATAAACATCGTTGCCACATCGCTTTGTTCCAAGATCACGAGAAATCTGGCCAAAGCTTGCGACACGAGCTAGCCTTACTAGATCGTAGACAATATAAGAGACAAATCAAAAGATTATTATTTAGTTGTTCAACTTTTTTCAACTAAAACTCAAAAGGAAAGTAAACCAGAATTGCGCGTTAAAGTTTACTGCTATAGTCCATATCAAACTTAACAGCGGATCGAAATTTTGCACGATATTAGGTGTCAACATGTAAAGGGAAACGGTTGTAGGCCAAAGTAAAGCTAACAATCACATAATGCACGGTTTACACTTGACTAATACAGGACAGTATTGCTCAAGACTGGCATTCAACTGACATAGTGTGGGTACTAACTGGCGTGAACCAGGCATAAAGAGAACCTCATATCAGTATTTTTGTTTTTATAATCTTTGGCAGTACATCATCGATCTTGTTGAAAAATGTAAAAAAACGTGAATAAATAAGACAAAGATGATATCAGAATGACCTGAGTAACACGATACGGGCAGCGGCGAGGAATGTCAGATCGACAACGTAGCTCTGCATTCTCCAACTGTCAAAATATTTTAGGTTCACTACAACTATACTCAAAACTACTACTGTTAAAACTGTTTAACTTGTTACCGACAGCGCGGCAGCCAAAAATACAAAACTCTTTTTTATACTAACACATCTTTATTGAAAACATATTTACACAAAAAAATATACAAAAAACTTAAAACTCAAAACTATGTCGATCACATCTTGACTTCCTTTTATATATTTTCTTTTACAAACGATTATTGCCTTGGTGGCCAGTATGCAACCTCTTTGGCTGTATACATTCTGCTTGTCAGCCAAAGAGGTTGAATTTTGCACTCAACAAAAACTACTATTGTTTAATCCGTTTGGTATAATTAACACAACTTTGTGACAATTTTAAAGATTTATTTATGAATAATAATGTCACAATAATGTCTATTCGTAAGTTGATTGACCTACGGTAAGAGTAAGCTATGTTTTACGCCTTGAAAGTCTGGAAAATAATTTAATTTTAAATGTCAAAGAGATAATGCTTTCTCATTTAATCATCTATGAAACTCATCAGTAGATAGTAGAATAATTTATGATTCACAATTATTTTATCATCATGTAGTGGGGACGTCATGTGATAAGGTAAAAAACAAATGAGTGGCGAGCGGCCGTGATCTCGCAGATATGAGAGCAAATCTCGCGCCGACATCGCCAGAGCTTGCTGCATGATGCCCACCTGTCTGGTATCGTAGCATCATAAGGGTGCGTACACATCTAACAACTGCAACTCGAAAGATGCGCGAGCTAACTATTCCACGTACAAAAACTATATCCGCAAGGAGACGTAGATGCTTTGTTTTTAAAGGACAGGGAAGGCATACAGAAAAAAGATATATCCTGTTCATCCATTACATTTTGATGCGTAGTTTCTATGTGATGGTAAATTCGTGCAGCAGCTAATGCTGCTACGAACTCTTATTTTTCATATGTAGACAAACCCTTATGTTGCATACACTATCTCTCACCAGGATCAGGGTACAATCTCGACGCTATTATTGTTCTGGATCTTACCATCTTTGTTGTGTCACAGGATGAATGCGTCGTTGTAAGCGTGGGCTTCCACTGCGAAACGTACTAAGACATTTTGATTTCT
This sequence comes from Papilio polytes, assembly GCF_000836215.1. Classification (NCBI taxonomy): domain Eukaryota; kingdom Metazoa; phylum Arthropoda; class Insecta; order Lepidoptera; family Papilionidae; genus Papilio; species Papilio polytes. The sequence continues at coordinate 6,703,486 of NW_013525102.1, forward strand.
TTTTATTCTCTTTGAAACAATGTAGATAGTTACATATTTTTAGATAGATAGGTCTATATAGAGTGAAAACTAACATATGTCGGTATTTAATTGGACGTGAACGCTTTATATTAATGTTATAAATGTGAAAGTTTAGATGGATGTTTGTTAGAGTTTGTAGCCTAAACGGCTGAACGGATTTTGATGAAATTTTATATAAATGTTGAGGATACTCTGGAAGAACACAGAAGCTACTCACTTTTGTTTTCTTTAATTCCACGCGAATGGAGTCGCGGGCGAAAGCTAGTAATTTCAAAAACTACCACTTCAACGTTTCATATTAATCGTCAGCGTCTTCATTCTATTTGAAAAATTCAAAAAAACATGACTTTATTTCCGTTAAAAGGAAACAGACTGTTGTCTCTTTTATTTTATTACAACAAAACAAAAGTAAATCATCATTTTTTGTACCATAACAAAGTTTTCTTTGTCTGCAATAAGCAACGTAAAAACACTCATTCCCTCGTATCTTTGCTGATACGAGAATAATCTTAAGTAATGTACATTACATTACCGTAAACAAATTGTCCGGATGTAGGTACAATAAAACACGATTATAATCTAAACAGATTTATATTCGCGCCTAAAATTCATGATAATCGATTCCACCTGTCAAGTCGATTGCTAGAATCGATATGTTAAAAACAAAGTATAACTTAACGTAATTGTTTAATTTAAAACTTCAAAGATATAGTTAAAATAGAAAAAAAATTACGTCATATTGAATTTTAAATATAACCTTCAATATTGCAAACTTGTACATAATAAAGGAAGGAAATCTCACTACTTGAAGGTAACAAGCATACTTATTTATATAACGTTTTATGGTAAAAGATTTCAACGAGCCAGTGCTTCAATAATAGTAATTTTAATTTTGCTCACTTAGGTCATTCAGGACAAAGCGTCTATCCTAACAACATAACCAGCTCACTAAAAGGTTCAAACTCTTAGGGCACGGAGTTAGGGGTGACTAAGCCATAGGCAACCACGCTGGCTAAAAGCGGGTTGACTTCACACATATCTTTGAATTTCTTCACAAACATGTGCAGGCGACACATTCTTTCTTCTGTAATAATATGTGTACATATGAAATTAGAAAATTTAAAAACACACCATAAGTTTAAAATATAGTCTATGTTACTGATATTGTATCTTTTTAATGGGAAAATTGAAATCGGTTCAATAATTTCGAATCATATTCAATAAAACAAATCTTTCCTCTTTATAATATCAGTATTAATATAGTTTAAAAAATATTTATACTTAGAGGACGCACTGTTTAGTCTGACTTTGATTCCTATGAGTATTGAGGTGCGACCACTCAATTTTTAGTTGTGCAACTAAACAGTTGAATTGGCAGCGAAACAATCGACAATCGCACAAAAGTTGTGCGATTGTTTATTCAAAGGTGTGCACCCGCTCTTAATCTATACTATTATAATAAAGCGTAAACACACACTCATTTGTTGCCTAAGATGTCAGCAATTACAGCATATTTTTGAAGAATTCTTTTTTTTGATAAAAAGCCTTACACTTACGTCATGCTTTAGGCTATATATTTTCACGCCATTTAATTTAGGGGGTAAATGTTTTGGATAAAAACTCTAATGTGGGAAAGAGACCACAAATTGCTGCCAACATCAAGAAAGAAAGATTGCTAAGGTTTGTCATGTCATGTCATTTTGACATTTGCTATTGATAATTTGACAAATGTAAACAATACAATAAAATTTTCGTAATTCCATGCGGATGAAGCCGCACGGGAACAGCTAGTGCGTTAATAAAAATTATCATTTATCAGTTCGTGGAATCGTAATAATTCCCACTCAGAGATACGAAGATTTTAAGTATTCAACAAAAATAACAATATTTACATACATAATGGAAAATTACCATAACTTATACCTGTACTGTAATAAATAGCTATTACCCTAAATTGATAAAATTCGTTTTAAATTAAAAAGGGATCCTTTAAATTCGACTTTTAGCGAAATTTAATTAATTTTAAACATATATGAGATTTTTTAGACAAGTCATACGTAATGATACACTACAAATATACATAAAGTCGGTAATCATGTATTTTTCTTTCAATATCGTATTTAAAGTAAATCAGGAGTTTTACTGTTCAGAGTAAGTTACTATCTTCATTTACTTGTATTTTGCACAGTCGTATACAAAACGCGATTTCCCGATTCAGAGACGCAAGGAGTTTGCGTGTTTTGTTTTTTTGTTTAATTCTTATACTTAACAGTAAATTCGACTTAATGTTAAGTAAGTAATAATCATAATTTATTTTCTATGTTTAAACTTTGTTAAAGTGTTCTTGCTTACCTTATACCTAATTTGTTATATCTGTAACTAAGAAAAGTTTTTTAAATATGTCTTTTAATTTAATTAAGACCGCTTCTGATGTGTGTGTGATCAGTGTTAACTGAAGCTTTAAAATTCACTTTTCTTTAAGTCAAAAATTGTTGTGTGTCTTTCGAATACCTTTTGAGTAGATTTACTACTGAATGACCCTTGACATACAATATTTCATTATTATTCTGTTTACACGTTAACCCTACATTACTATGACAATTAAAGCGATATTTCGCGAGCGAATCCCGTTGGGAACCGCGCTATCGCCAACATCGCCCACCATAGATACGACTTTTATGGCGGCCAGCTTTTTTATTTGACATTTTATACAAGTTTATTCAAACACGCCGATAGGATCTGAGACTTTATCTTTCAATGCAACGTTACCGCGAGCCCGGCCGCGATAGTATCTCGGCCCAGCCATTGCTAGTTAAAGCAGCCTGATAAGGGATCGCGTTCTCGTGTGTGAGTGCGCCGTACGGACACGGGGGCGCTGTGTGCGCGGAGGGGCGCCCCAACGCCGCCAGCCAGTCACTCAATTTACGCGGCAAAAGAATGACGTCGCAAGCGAAAACGCGCTCCGTTCGGTTATTTGTTGAACTAGTGTTTGTGTGAAGGCGCTGTGATGTTATTGTGGCTGCGGTACTTGAAGCAGCTGGAGCTGGCGTGCGCCAGTGCCGCGGACATGCCGCCAGGTGGCGCTGAACACGTCAAAACAATCTGTAAGCAAACTTTCTTGTTTACTAATTTCAACTTATAATTACTGTTCCGTCAAATAATCATATAAGATAACTATAGAAAAAATAGAGGTTTAATTATTGACCCAGAATTTAAATATTCTCTTAAAACAACCTGTAGATTTGACAGATGTTAACATACAGCTGAGAACTCCCTTTCGTATTATTTTAGCTTGAAACGCACTTAAGTTATTTCGATAAAATGATAGCAAATTACTTAAGTAAACAGCATGCTGCGATGATTTCGATGAAAACACGATAAGAGAGTCGTTATGTTTTTTTATCTTGTTTGTTTGTCTGATAGATACACAACTGTGGAATTAAACGCGGGATTTTTAAACCGTTTTTCCTCTTATCATATATTTAGGATTAAGAATACAGAACTTAATGCATAAAATGATATTTAAAGATAATTTTTAAGTCACATAACTTAATACTTTTAATATGGGGTAGACAGAACTTCAAATGCTTCATTTGTTCAGTTTATCCAGTGTTTTATTTCAACATAGTTGCAGATTTTAACAGAACAAATATACTAGAAAATCAACCTATTTTTCTTTCGCATTTGTATAGTAACATACAAAAAAGTAAAAGGGCTATTTCTCTCATATCTTAAGTTTTTTATACTGGCCGCCATAAATGCAATGTAGATTAAAAGATAAAACGGCCATAGATTAAAAAGCCAGCTGCACACGTAGCCCTTTGACAACTGCAAATTACGATCTCCACTTGAAATTCCAGACGTGTGTGGCGCGTCGCCTATTTTGACAGCTCCTGTCAATGTCAAAACTGTCTGCCTACTGTGCGGTATCTGGTAGGGAAATCTTAGTGAACTGTCAATCTTTTTACAGTTACTTATTTAAATAAATAATGTACTTTCACACTATGATATTTTAATGAAGTTTTTGTTTCTCTTTGACTTTATTTATACTACGGTTTTGTCAGTAAACAAATAATGAATAGTATTTTGATTTCAATTGAATTTATTTACACCGTTTTAAAAAATCAATATTATAACTTTTCTTAAATAAAATGTACATAATCAAATAAAAATATCAAACATGCACATTTATTATGCATCTAAAAATAATATAAATACAAGGTCATGATTGAGGTATTTTTAATTATTTTAATTGCAAAATAATCAAAAAAATCTATAACATATCTGCTTACTGTACCAACGATGATAAAAATGACGTGAGTATAGTGAATGGGGACACAGGGGCGAGCTCCCGATCCAACTGATAACAGGGGAGGGGAGCCAGTGGGGGCAAGGGAGGGGAGTCTTATCTGCGCTGAGATTTCACGTTCATTATCAAGCCGCGGCTGCCTCCGATCAGACCCGAGACGCCACTGATAACTAGGGTTGCCAACTTACAATAAATAATAAATTTGACAATAAAAACAATGACTTTTAACTATTTGACGGATGTTGACGACGACATATTGTTTTAGTAAATACCATCTAAATAAAAGTCTTGTTTTCTTTGTTATAAAACTGTTGTTTTAAACTGTTTTATGCAAGAATATATCTAAATCCAAGGTATAAAACTATATTAAAATAATAGGAAATTAAAGAAAAGACGCATGTTTTTTTATGAGGCTTATTAAGGTAATTATTTTAAATTAATTAAAACTTACGCACATTATGAATTTAAATTTATAAGAATAATTATAATTCTTATCTAGTTCCTGACCTTAATTATAAGAAAAAAACATTTATAATTACTACCGTATAAAAGAATCATTAAATTAAATATTTTCAATTTTGTTTACCTACTTTTAATAATAAAAAGAATACGAATTTACTGTTTATCTGTTTACAATAATCTTGATGAATTGCAGAACAAAACTTTTGATATTAAACCAAAAGATGGCAGCACTGTCCATATAAAAATCTAAGCACGTTTCTGTTCAAACGTGTTAAAATATGTACTAAAATATGAACATACAAAGTCCGCGGACGTCTATTGTTTCCGTTAATGTATGAGAAGTTTTTTCCCAAAACACAAATGTTTATCTAAAGGCGAGATCTCGGTGGCGGGAATCGAACCTGCTATCTATAGTATACATCGGGCGCGCACTGGCGTTGCCTTATCGCGCCCATCTCAAAGTTTTTTGTAGGCAACACGTAAAAGTTGATGACCGAAAAAATAACACAATATTAAGTCAGGGTTTACTCACGTTGTATAAGTGATTTTTTAATTTTACACAATTTTAATTAACTTTTTTACAATAGTAAAAAAGGATGTAAGAAAACGTTTTTCTGGATATGGTATTTAAACAACTAAGGTAATGGCATCATCATCGACTTAGAGACAACTTATTCAAATACTAGCTGTTGCCCGCGTGTTCATCCACGCAATATTAAGATAAAAAAGTAGCCTATAATACCCGTCTATGTCAGCTACCCTTCAGTTAAAGTTGAAATAGGTCCAGTCTTTACTGATATTTACCGAAACAAACGTAGCTTTAACAGTGGTAGTGCCCGCTTTAACACCTTAGCACGAATAGGCCAGCACGCCCGGTGTAATACCACGAGCACACAGAAAACAGGCGTCAAATGGAAGCAATTCCGTGTTTCGTCTGATGAGTGTGGTGCCGGAGGCCTAATTTTAATCCCTTTCTCATTACCACCCTTTTCTCACAAGAAGAGGATGGGAAGAGGAAGTGGATTTGACGATGGAAGATATGCATAGGAAGGGGAAATATCCTCTTTATGTGCGTCTCCTCCTCCGTCGGATAAGGGTAGGCAACGCATTTGCAATTGCGGATGTCTATGGGCAGCGGTCGCTTCGCCATTTTGGCGGATTGAGATGGCCGCTTGCTCGTTTGCCACCTTATGTTATAAAAAAAAAAGCTTGCGGACAGACAGACAAAAAAAAATGCGATTTTCGTTATCAGCAACGCAAATACATCATATTCCCGGAAACATGGAATTTTTGTTTTGATATCACAAACAGACACTCCAATTTTATTTCATATAGAAGATAGATAACCGATCATATAACTAGAAAAAGTCATATTGACTTTTGGATCTAAAATTCATATATTTCCCTGTGGAAATATGATTATTTTTTGTATGAAATGTTACTTCAGATACTAATGATGTAAGTGTAAGATATAACGGTGTTAACGTATATTGCAGTACCGAGCAGAGATCTCGGCCCGCCTCACCGCACCGCAGTATTGCCGCATCCATTTTACTAAGATTTATACGTCTTTGAAAGATAATGCTTAGAATGAGTTATACGCTTAACACATGTGCGTTAAATATACGTAATTTTATTTAAAAATCATACGTAGAATTAAATGTTATAATATGAAGTTTAATAAAATAATATAACATTTTTAAGTGATTATAATATTCCCTAGATTATATCTTAGATGCATTGGGTTATTTCATCAACTTCACATCTTAAAATCAAGCCAGATGTTAAATTTTAAAAATTTACTACAGTTGCTTCGTCTATACTAATATTATAAAGATGAAATAATTGTTTGATTGTAGTGAATAGGCTCAAAAACTACTGGGCCGATTTTAAAAGTTCTTTCGCCGTTAGGAAGGTAATTTATCTGTGAGTAACATAGGCTATATTTTTTCATTTCTTTAATATTTTTTTAAATTACACGCGGCCGGATTCACGGGCAGAAGCTAGTTTACTATATTCCGAAAACTTATTGTCGCGGCAAATTTCAAAAATAAAGAGTAATTACTGAATAATTCTTAGTTACGCTCTTTTAAACACTCGTGTAAATCGGTCGTATAATGCTATGTGTTCCTTGGTTATAGTGGGCTGGGTATCTCACGCGCGGGCTAATTGATTCTGGCCGGGGCGGGGCCGACTGAAAGGTCTCGAGTTCAATCCCGGGCCTCACGACGGAATATTGACATACTTTGAGGATCGATAAATTTTGTATAGATTTTTTTCAATAATATCTATAAGTACTTTCTACTTTGATAAAAGGTTATTTTTATGATTTTTATTGATGGAAGTACCAAATTGTACTCTACAATAATTCGAATTTAAAGAAGCATATTCTGTAAAGAAAGAAAATTACCTAACATTTAAATTGCTTTTTATAGTACAACTAGCTGTTCTCGCATGAAATTAGAAAAACTTTATTTCATTGTTTACATTTGTCAAATTCTCAATTGCAAATGTCAAAATGACATAACATGATGACAACCTATCTTTCTTGATGTTGGCAGCAACTTATGGTCTCTTTCCCACATTAGGGTTTTTATCCCCTAAGATATTTATCCCCTAAGTTTAATGGCGTTAAAATATATAGCCTAAAGCGTGACGCAAGTGTAGGGCTTTTATTAAAAAAACGGTTTATTTAAAAATATGCTGTAATTGTTGTCATCTTAGGCAACAAAGAAGTGTGTGTTTACGCTTTATTATAATAGTATTACGTATATGCTTTCTTTGTGGTCCAATTAATGTAATTCAAGTAATTGAAAAGATAATAATAATTCTAATTTTTTTTATTCAGATCTGACATCATGTAATAAAACATTTGAGATTTCTCAACTAAATATCAACGAGAAAGTTGCAATTCGGTGTGAGAGGCGGTCTGTCGCGTGGGGCGCGTGTCACACCGTAGCGGCCCCACCTTCCATTTATTTCAGAGATCGTAATCGGCGACGGAGAGGCGACCGATAGCACCGCGACGCTTATACAGGCTGTTAGAAAAAGCACCACTGCATCTTTAATTTTTTATGCATTTAAAAAAAAACAGTTTTTTTGAATGAAATCTACGTCTATTAACGCAACTAATTACATTATTTTTTAAAAGTTTTTAATTGTAATTTAAGTGTACATTTTAAATTTCCTTAATTGTTTCAAAACATCTTTGAAGAAATACAACGAAAATCATTTATTAATAACTAGCTTCCGCCCGCGACTCCGTCCGCGTGGAATTAAAGAACAAAAGTATGAAGCCTATATGTTATCCATCTAAACTTTCGCATTTATAATATTAGTAAGATTTACTATGTTACGTAACCGTTCACATCCTATATTCCGATAGTATCTGAAATGGGGAGTGTATGGAGAATGGGGCGGCTTATCAGGAACGGCGGGAGATTCGGGCGTGCGATAGCAGATCGTAGCGCGGTGATATCGCGCGTCTCCAGAATACGCCCCTTATCTACGACCAACTCTTTGTTCGTAATCGACAAGGATATCTACGGTTTTTCTATTCATTTATAATAAATACTTTATACTTATTTTGATGCGCTGATGATAAGGAAACTTCGTTTTAATGTGATTCATTATTATTTTAATAATAAAGTTTTTGTAGAAATCATAAACGTGATTTTTTTTATTTGAAAATACAATTTCAACGGATACGTAAAACTTTGCAATAAAAGTGTCTTCACTTTAATTTCGTAATACAAAATATTTGTCGCAACCAGCCATCGGAATTCGGTAAAATAGCGAATCGACCATAGATAGTTACAATTAACAGATGCCTACCATAAACAAAGGCAATACATAAATATATTAGACAGCAATTTATGGTCTCTTTCCCACATTAGGGTTTTTATCCAAAATATTTACCCCCTAAGCTTAATGTCCTGAAAATATATAGTCTAAAGCATGACGTAAGTGTAGGGCTTTTTAATAAAAAAATAATTATCCAAAAATATTCTGTAATTGCTGACATCTGCTGGCAACAAAAAAGTGTATGTTTACGCTTTATTATAATAGTATAGATTTAAATTTAAAACCTATTAAAACACAAACAACACTAGACAACAAAAACTAATAAATTTAAACTATTATCTGTGGAATAATTAAAAAGATGTAAATTTGTTTTTATCAAGTGTTAATGGCATCGAATACATAAAGTTTCAACTAACCTAGATATTTAAATGTTTATCTCATGCGGGCTCTATCGTACAATATCATGTGTTTAACCCCCATACACTTTTGATATTGTCACCAATTATCTATACAAAATTACCAAAAAAAACAAACACAAAATCCATAGACAATTTTTACTCCATTACTATAAACAAGCTGTTCCCATGCGACTTCATCCGCATAAAATTATAAAAAAAAATATTTTAATGTTTACATGTGTCAAATTATCAATTACAAATGTCAAAATGACATGACATCATGTCAAGCTATGGCAACCTTGCTTCCTTGATGTTGGTAACAACTTATGGTCTCTTTTCAACATTAGGGTTTTTATCCAAAATAAGTACCCCTAAGTTTAATGGCGTGAAATATATAGCCTAAAGCATGACGTAAGTGTAGGGCTTTTTATTAATAAAAGAGTTATTTCAAAAATATGCTGTGATTGCTGACATCTTAGGCAACAAAAAAGTGTGTGTTTACGCTTTATTATATTATTATAGATGGACGTGTCTTCTCCTACTTAGTGAAAACTAAATACAAATATATGACAATACGCACTATAAACTGCCCTTGGTCTAATTGTGGATTGCATAATTCAGGGTTATGGGTTCGAATATACCTTTCGACTAATTTGAAATATCTCTTACTTTGATGAAATTAGGATACTTAAGAATATTAATAAACTAGGTTTTGCCCGCGACTTAATAGTAGCTTATGTGTTCTTAGAGACCATGGTCTTCATCTATGTCAAACATCAAGATCCATTCAGTAGGTTAGTCGGTAAAGTAAACTCTAACCATCCTTCCATCTTACCAACCTTAAATACCCAGGCACAAAAAACCATCATATTGGACTATTTTTAAAGACCCTGTACTTAAATTATATGTTAAAAACAATAACAAAACATGAACAGTATTGTGTAAATAATTATTATCCAAACATGGCCCCATCTCCTTCGGAAGCGGGCCAGCACCTTGTACCGCTTATCTATCGACGTAGGAAGGCCGGTATCGTCCGGCACCTGTCGAGATAGACCCCCTGCCTCCAGCAAGAGATAATGACCCTTACCGCTAGTATAAAACCTTGGAGATAGTGTTCATATTCGCCTAGCAATAATTAACCGCTAACTACGTGTGTACGGCCTACCAGATTAAGTGCATTCCATTGTCCTGATACATGCATTTAAAAAAGTAAATGTATTTTACGACTTGTAATCTTTAATAAATAAAGAAAAACAAATAATAAATTTTAATCTTTTACATGAAAATGAATCCAATTATTTTCAAATCTTCGTTTAAATGTTAAAAGCCGAATAATTTATGCTAAAGATCCAATTTTAAAAGTATATGATTACTCTAATCTTAACAAATTACTATTAAACAAGCTTTATTTCTACCGCTAATAATAATCAAGAATATATATCTATACTAACTGTTCCCGTGCGGCTTCACCCGCATGAAATTATGAAAATTTTATTTTATTGTTTACATTTGTCAAATTATCAATAGCAAATGTCAAAATGACATGACATGACAAACCTAAGCAATCTTTGTTTCTTGATGTTGGCATCAACCTATGGTCTCTTTCCCACATTAGGGATTTTACCCAAAACATTTACCCCCTAAGTTTAATGGCGTGAAAATATATAGCCTAAAACGTAAGTGTAGGGCTTTTTATTAAAAAAAAGTATCATTCAAAAATATGCTGTAATTACTGACATCTTAGGCAACAAAGAAGTGTGTGTTTACGCTTTATTATAATAGTATAGATAGTTTTAATCTTGGTACTATTGTCAGCTGTTTAATCAAAAAAGTTTTTTATAATCAAAGGTTGCAACACTGACCGGTATCGTATCGTCCGCGGAAGCGGGCATCGCACGCCTTATCATTTCCCGCTCGTATGTATGTACTGATTTATGTTATACTGTGTATACAACGATGTAACATTCACCTTAGTCGTGTTAAGTTATCTATACTAATATTATAAAGAGGAAAGATTTGTATTTTTGTATGTATTGAAATAACTCTAAAACTACTGGACCGATTTCATTAATTCTTTCGCTAAATATCTATTTCATCGCTGAGTAACTGGCTATTTTATATTTATATCCGCGCGGATGACGTCGCGACCCACAGCTAGTGATTATTATAAGTCAAATAAAATCATTTTTTACCCTAAATTATGTAAAAAGTACGTACATTTTTATCTGAAGTGTACAGTTAGAAATGACAGGTTACAAGACGTTTTAACTACGTAGTTTTTTAAGAATATGGTAATTAAAATGTAAAAGTAATAGCAACAAAAATCAAACCCTTAATAAATAGCAAACGTACAATAAATTTCTAACATTTCATACTACAAGTAAATGCATGATTCAAAACATTAATAAAGTCTGTGTCAACACAATCCACACCTTCCTACACGCTCATTGACAGATGGCCACGGCTGGGCAACACGGGCTGGGCAAATGATTTACTCTTCTCCCAGCCGTGGGCAGTCACGACGCACGACGCGACGACGCGACAATAAAATCGCAAAATCTCGTCGTTAACAAGGCGACTGCGACATCGTCTCGATGCGATCGCCCGCCAATTTGTACGCGTGTCCCACCGGTGGGATTTATTGGGCACGCGAGGAACGTTTATTTAGTCGATAGTGCCGGCCCATAGGTGGGCTTGTCGCAGATGTAACGATACTGGATGTCTAAGATTCAACGCAACGTGTATACCCATTTGTTTTCAATGTTTTCATATATCTGTTGAATTGTTTTACGTTGGTAGAGAATGGTTAGGAAGAATGACCTTCTGAACTACTGAGATGACAATTGGTTTTGGCAGTGGAAACGAACGTTTAATATTCATTTTACGCTACTATTATGAAGGAAATATTATTTCGTTTGAATATCTTAATAGTTTAAGTCTGTATTTTCATATGACTTTATATAAAAGTTATCATCAAATGCGATCTAAAATATCGTACCGCGAAACTGATTGATATTCATAACGAGATGATAAATGCTTGTTATATTATAAACGATTATACATAACTATATACCAACATAATGATGTCATATTTATTTATAACTAAACGCGTAATACATCGTGTAAAGCGACGATTGCATGTAATATTTTGGAATAATAATCGCACAAAGATGTTGCATAATTGTCTCTTTTTAAGACGATTTAACAAATATTTTCAAGCTTTCGATCGCGACTGGAATTAAAAAAAATAGCCTATATGTTTTTCCAGACTATGCTCTACGTCTGTGTCAAACTTCAGCAATATCCATTCGGCCGTTTAGGTGGCAAACTTTAACAAATATCACCCATCTTAACTTTCCCATTTATTAGTAGTAAAATTAACATGAAAATTAGATTATCAATGAATATGTTTTGAACTCGGTTCATATTGTCGTCTTTGGTACATTTTACTGACGGACCCAATAACTGAAGTCTAAGATCGATCGAAAATGTTTTCATAATATTTTATCTTCTTTTAGCAGTTCTGTATTTAAGTCCATCTTGAATCTGATATCGTTCCTTTGCCTGATATCATTTACTTATGTTACAACCGATTGCGATCGGTCATTGAGAAGCAAATTTGTAAATTCCTGTTTAATCATACACGGAACTTAATCGAATAAGTTTTAAATTAAAAAGTGCAGTATAGTTTCTAAAATTGGAATACAAATCCAATTCACACATTTCTGTTTAAAAATTGTCACTTTATGGTATTTTAATAAAAATACGAATAAGCGATCTGTTCGGCAGAGTACAAGTCACGATTTCCATTATGCGTTCATACGAACCCAACAAGCTAAGCGTTACTAAAATTCAATCGCTCAACTTAGCTCTGCTTAGAATCTTCAAACTTAATAAAAGACGAACTAAACTCTTTAATCTATGACATTTAAGAATACATTTTAACGCAGTTTATCTATTTTATTTGTGTAAAAATCTGCTTTAGCAATGTTTGGGTCATAGTCACAATTATAGATCTCACAAAAACTTTCTTTTATTATATCTTGTTTTTTATTTATATAAAAGTATAATCTATATCACTTAATCTTTAACGAAAGTAAGAAACATCTTTATTCCGCGAAGAACAATAACTGTGGAGATGGTCTCTTGCGCACGACCACATTCTCCAATTAAAACCACAGACTTTACAAGGTTCGCACTCACGCCCTATGGAATATAAACGTTAAGGCTGCGCGGGAGAGGGTCTATCGCGCCTGGTGCACGACCCTCTAGTGAGGTCGCGCCTCTATCGATAAATTGGCGCTAGTGATCCTATCTCACTCCTAGGGATGTTTCATCTATTTGTTACGGTAACTTATTAAAACAAAAGAATCTTCAATATCTATCGTCAGTTGACAATAAATATGCTATGTTGCTTTTTGAATTATGATTCTCTTCTTTATATGTCTTTTATTTCACTAAAACTATTAAGCATTTCTTTAAGCTAGTTGGAATTGATTTCGCAATCGATATCCCGCAAGTTGGAGCCAACCCTATAAGAGAAACAAAGTATCGCGGCTGACGATCGCGGCGCGCAATATCATTATTGTATCCTTTCGCCCTTCGTAAACCGATAAAGGTTTAAAATGTAAATGAGACGTGCGAAAAAGTATGAGATTATCTCACTATTAGGTATAAATTAAGGGAAGGGAATGAGGCATGCGGCACAATTATATTGTCACGAAGGTGGTGCCCGTGCGTCGCAGCTGAGCGTCGCAATCGGACGGCAGATCAGCGCGCGCGCACGCCACGCCGCCACCACGCTGCCTGCTCAGGGCTGCACTATAATATTCATGTATCTGAAGATCCAATCGATTTTTCCTTCAATTATTCATTCTAAAACTTCCAATTAAATTGCACCCCGCAATCTTTTAAATAGATCAATTGAAATATTTACCACGAATTTCAACAGCATCACAATAAAAGGTATTACCAAACAAAATTAAAATAAGCTGTTATTAAAAATTAATTAAGGAAATATCGTGAGATGCATTTATAGAATCGAGATGGGACATCCCTAGCATGTAATCGATACGGGCCGGCTAAGCGGACGGACAAACTCACATATTTTATTGTGTGCCAATTAAAATTATTCCCCTTCCTTATTGATTGTGGGAATAAGTTGGTCTTCTAACTAGACTTATAATTCTATTGAGTTATTTATTATGGTGAAAATTATTAGCATGCCGACGTCGTGTCACGACCCGCAATTAATGTTTCTAACTTATCAACTACGGACCACTATTGTATATAAATTTCTTCCAGTTTTGATGCAGGTATACATTTCCTCGCACGATTATACGAATTGAAAAGGACTGACAATTGACAATTGACAAATGGAACCAATATAGTACACTAGCTTTCGCCTGCGATTACGTTCGCGTGGAACTTAAAAAAAAACTTTACATCTATATACGAGATCCGTTTTGCAGTTTTGGCTAAAAACTCTAACAAACACAGATCGATACTTTTAATACATAACAATAATAAGAATATGGTGTTTTTAAAATGAAGGAATAATTTGTATGTATTGTTCTTCATTTCAATTTATCTCAGGGCGCCGGTAACGCCCTGGTCGATGTTTCAGCGGCGCTTATGCGCGCCCTGGTCCGTCCCACTTCGCTCTACTAAAGCACTGGCACTGAATTAACAAAATTGTGTCGAACATTTCCTTGTAACTTTAAAATCTTAATAAAAATGGCAGTATTTCCCTACAATTAAATTTCTAGAAATATAGTTCTTAACAAAAGAATGTTTAATTCAAACACGGATATATAAAAATTCCACAAATGTCGTCATACATGTTAATCGACCACCATTTCACGCCCGCTGCTCGTCGACTAACGACTGCGCGGCGATAACGTGCCGATAACGTGACGATAGCGAGGCGATAGCGTGGCGATAACGGTTCATTGGTGCTTTGTTGCGATATCCCCACCAATAACATTGAATTTGAGACTATTTTAATTATTTTCAACAGATTAGTTAAAAAGTTATGACACTAATCACTACATAGTATAAAACAAAATAGCTATGGTCTCTCTGCCCTTATGTTTGCTTGTAATGCCGTTTTTTTAAATAGATAGAGAGATGCAGGAGAAAGGTTGATATGTATAATACATCTACACTATTGTAATAAAGCGTAGTACACACTCCTTTAATAAAAATCCCTATCCTTACGTCACGCTTTAGGTTATATATTTTCACGCCATTAAACTTACGGACTAAATATTTTTGATAAAACCCTAATGTGGGAAAGAGACCATAAGTTGCTGCCAACATCAAGGAAGCAAGATTGCCATAGCAAGTTAATTAATATTTTGACATTTGCAATTAAGAATTTGACAAATGTAAACAATATAATAATTCCACGCTGATGAAGCCGCATGGGAACAGCTAGTTTATAATATACGAGCTTTCGCCTGCGACTCCGTCCGCGTGGCATTAAAAAAATCAAAAGTGAGTAGCCTATGTGTTCTTCTAGACTATCCTCTACATCTATGCCAAATTTGATCGAGATCCGTTCAGCCGTTTGGGCTGCAAACTCTAACAAACATCCATCCATCTAAACTTTCGCATTTATAACATTAGTAAGATTAGAGAAATACTAATAATTTTGGAGTTTCTAATGTGATGTAAATAAACACATTTTCGTGTCAGCATTGGACCCGTGCGATGCCGTAGCGGATGGCTAGTCTAATATAACTTCAAATATGAGCACATTTATGTCGTCCGTAAGTAATCGAACATTGCACACGCGTATCGCAACAGATAGCGGACACGTGGGAAGCCGATATCACGGCATCGATGAATCACTTTGACCCGAGATTGAATTGCATGAACATTACCTACTTTTATTATCTTACTAACATTATAAATGCAAATGCTTAGGTTCCACTTTTTCAATATATTTCTACTACAACACACTTAGATGGTACAGTTGGGACGGCAGTCATAAATAGTATGTACTCACTGATGCTTTAGTGTTCACACTATTCCAGTTGTTTGCCAGTCCAGTAACTGAGCGCTATTGACTGTACTGGCGAAGTGTAAACCGGAGCTAAAGCTCTACGTTTCGTATTAATTTTCCTTAACGCGTCTGACCAGTGTCTAGTCATCGAACATGCGCGTACGCAGCCCACTTTCGTATCAAATTCTACGTACTAACGCATCATTGCACAACTAGATAAAAACAAATTGCAACCTAATAACTATCAGGTTAAAGTCTAAATTTCATCAAAACATTTAAACGTAGCAATGCCGAACCAAATGTGATCTTATAACAATGAGATAGATCTTTATATTGAATACGATACGTCAAGAATTAGTAAAAATGTACAAAGGGAATTAGTATTTATTGCTATGACTTTAAGGTTTAAATTTGATTGCATCTGTCATTAGAGTATTGATAGGGCTTGCAAAAGGCAGTGCCACACGTGCAGGGAATGTGCGATTTGATTGACCGTCAATCGGTCGTAACGGCACCTCGGCACAATCGGCCCCGCAAGCAGTGACTCACCTTACTTAGAAGTTAACTTTGTTTCCTGGCGGAGCATACTTAATGCTGACTAAATTCTAAGTAAGCAAGTTCCAATACAATCGAAGATCGGAAGTTAATCTGCAATGGAGATTTAAGTTTCTTAAATTGTTTAGAAATAAATAGTGACAGAACACTTTACTTGAATTTATTTAAAGAAAGAATTTATTCCAAGCTTCAAATCGCTGTGAGATGGCATCACGGATATCTTATCCCATTTGCTTTGGCATATATTCCTATCATATCCGACTTGGGTCTATTTGAGGAAGGGGTAGTGAGGGAGGGGGAGGTGCTCGAGGTCAGATATTTCAATTCTCCGTCGGATATTGGCGGGCTTCGTGACGACGCATACATCTCACATCGGACCGCTTTTCCGCGTGCCCCCAACCTTATCAATATATTAAAATCGCATGCTCTGAGTTATATACGTTTGTTTTATTATTCCATATCGTACATATGTTGGAAATTGTTAAGGTTATCAGTAAATAAGTTGTAATAAATAACAATAAGCATTTTTTTAATTTATAGTAACAATAATATTTTCAAGAATCTATCTCTAAGACTACACAATTACTACGTAATCAGTCTACGTAACACGGACATCTCCATAAAAGTTAAAAACAGAATTTATATAAAATTAAGACCGGTTTTAAATCAATGATGCTGGCAAAATTCCACTCCTAACTTTATGTCAATCAGATTGACTGAAAAATATATTTAATTTAGTCTTCGGGTGTCAGGAAAATGTGTTGGCGCCAAGGCATTTCCCCACCGTCAGTCATCTCGACTTTACATGTCAACAGTGCGGGCATTTTTAATGCCGTTTATTCTTTTCTATAAATTATCTTCTCACCATACCAAGAAAGAAATCCAATAGAATTATTTAAAAGTTTTACCAGTTTTAGCTACATTTGGAACTTTAACTTTTAACATAAAAGACGAAATAACTTTTCGTCTTCGTAAATAAACCCCAAACAAAATTGTTTTGGTATTACAAATTGAAACATTAATCTTCAATCTTAATTCAAAATATGCAAACTATCGAAGGATTGAAAACAGTCGGGAAACAAAGAGGCGTTGAAATGCGAAACAAATGAAAAGATAGATCGAGTGAACAATATCTTATTTTGCAATAATCCCGCGGAGGAAGTTCTGCTAATTTCCTGAAAGCGAGGATACGCCGCGTTTAGCTTTCATTGTTTTCAACTTTATTTTACATCTTACGATATTTTACTGTGCGATATTTTATCGAACGATATTTCCCGAATAATTCAGAGAAAATAAGATACAATTGATTCTACGTCGTCTTAATTCTCCTTAGTTGTAAAAAACATAACGTTAAGATCGAACGCACCTTTCACTAGACTAACACAACTGTTGTGCGATTGTCGTTTGTTTCTCAGCCAATTCAACTGTTTAGTTGCACAATTAAAAATCGAGTAGTGTGCGCAGCTCCATTATATGAGAGACTGAACATTTATGCGATAGTTTAGTCAAAGATGTGCGCACGCTAAAGTCGTGAGATGTAAAGGGGCGTTGACAGTCGGATAAGTTGTAGCGACAACATTGGCACTTATTGTTTTATTCAATTCCCTCGACGGAGTGAGCTCTGATTACATTTGATTTGGTTCAGCGCCGGTTTATTTATCTTTTTAATGCGATCATTTGTAAAGCTCCATAACGCGAACGACTTAAATATTAACGAACGCGGATGGGTTCAATGGCTTGTTAACATTTTCATTTAGATTATATATATTTAAGCTCATGTAAATATATTGAAATAAATATGTAAATTATATTTGTATTTTATTAAGATTTTTTTGTATGTTATCACTTTTAAATCCGTTATTTACCGTCTTGATAGCCTTACTGTGATTATAATATTTTAAACCACATTTCGCTCGAGACTCCGTCCGCGCTGAATTAAAAAAAAACAAAAGGGAGTAGCCTATGTGTTCTTCCAGACTATACTCTACATCTGTACCAAATTACATCGAAATTCATTCAGCCGTTAAGGCTACAGACTCTAACAAACATCAATCTAAACTTTCACATTTATAATATTAGTCCGAAGTATGATGACGCACAGTCATTTATTAATTACAAAAGATATCCCTTAACATAGATTTAATGTGAAAAATATACACAAGGAACTACTAAAGGAATTGCCAACTTTGTGGCTATAGGATGTTTGCTAAATTATTTATTTCTTAAGTATGAAATCAAAGAATTACAATTACTTCTTGTGCCATGTCACAAATCTTATCAAAAGGAATTTGATTACACGAGTAATTAAATTTTTCATCACATTTATGACCATTTTTATTAGGTACCAAATAAAATGTTTTAAGAAATTGCATTGAAACAACTATTTGAACAAGACTTTTGAATATTTGATTGAATAAATACGCTAGCAGTATTATTAAACAGTGTAATAATATATTAAGTTGGTAATATTCTTTCTCTTCTGGGGTCCATCTCTATATCATCATCTCCCCTGTCTTTTCCTACTTCCGTAGGTTCGGCGCACCGGGTTTTCGTCCTCCAAAGCACTCTATCATACGTCATCTCAGTCATCACTCCCTTCTTGAACAAGTGACCTTTCACGCAATCCATCCATATCTATCTAGGTCTACCTCTACCGGTGTACTTCCACACTCATAACTAACGTCCTTCTTGTTACATGCGAGAAGAAGAACGTTGAGGTCCAAATCTATATATATACTAATATTATAAAGAGAAAAGATTTGCATTTTAGGATTTTTTGTATGTATTGAAATAACTCAAAAACTAGTGAGTCGATTTCAAAAATTCTTTCACCGTTAAAATGCTACGGTATCGTTGAGGAACATAGGCTATATTTTTAATATCACGTGGACCAAGTCGCGAGCAACAGTTAGTCATTAGTACATGTTTTTTAACCCGTGCATTGCCATGTTGATCAAACACTATTTGCAATTAAACTAACCGAAATTTAAATAACAACTCAAGAAGCTTAAGCGCCAATAGCTTAATGGTTTGGGGTACGGACTACCGATCTTGCGGTCGATGGTTCGAATCCTACCATTCGACTATTGTCGTGAACCATATGCTAGCACAAGCCTAGAGCTTAGTCGGATTGGTTAAAGGAAATATTAGTAAATTACCAATAATTTACTAATATTTTTATAAAAAAATAAAACTCAAGAAGCGTCTAAATCTGTATTAATTTGTCACACTACAAGTTAATAAAGTGGTAAGAAACGTCAAGTTCTTTGTCTTGGATGTTGGATGTTGGCTGTTGGTTGTTGGGAGTTGGCTGTTGATATCGCGACACCGGGCCCGCTTCATTTCCTCCGCCTGCCTCTTGTCGAACTCTCGACTGATTGCAAGTCACAAGAGGTAGCGGGTACGAGGGGCTTTGCGTTGTTATATTTACATTGTAATGTTCAAAGGCTAATCGATATAATAAATAAATAACAAAATAAAAATCATTGTGACATTTCTCTACCAAAAATACTACAAAATGAATCTACAGTCTTACTAAAAATAGCACAACTTCTCGCTTGTGACTTGTACCATCGACTATTAGCAGTATACGAGAGGATAATCACATTGTTTTGTTCATGATTCATTGCTGTTTCTGTTCATAAACTTCGTTAGTTATAATATTTATTGTTACAATCGAACGTTTGCTTGCATATTTAACGTTCTACGGATCTTATATGAATTCTACATGCGTTCGCATGACGACATGGTTTTCCGTTTTAATAATTCATATATTTTCCAAATAATTTCGTAATATCTATTTGAAACATGAATATTTGGATATGAATTCTAATTTTTTGTTTTTTTTTTTTCAGGTAAGTATCCTGAAAACTTAATATAGATGAAGTCAAAAGGTAACAATCACCATCAGAAAAAAACTCCACGTAAAAAGTAGTTAACTATTTTACGGCTTACTCACGTCATACTTTTTTCCTGTAACGGCACAAAAAAAAGTATGACGTGAGTAAGGCATAAAACAATTAATTATAAAATGTCTCACAAAAGTTTGAAGAATTTAAAAAAGTAGTTATTCTCTAATTTGATACGTTAGTATTTACTAAGCTATATTTATCAATTAAATGACTAACTTAAACTGAATCTATGTATTTATTAACTTAGCAATATAATATTTCGCACGAACACTCGTGAGAACATCGCAGCCTTTAGCTAATCTTAACACTATCATTGTGGCAACATTCAGAAATGATTTTATTCCCAGATTAAATTTACTATCGATTGCTAAACTGTAAAACTATATGAAGATATAAACAGCTTTTGTTTGTGAGTTAATCACAGATTCAACTTTTTAAATAGAGAGAACGGCTTACCTCGAGTCTGTGTCTCTTCAGGTGTATAAGGCTATCTGCGCGCCTGCCGCCTCTAGATACGTCACTCATGTAAGTTTTCTTCGCGTTCGAATTATCGCCGGCACACCGCGCGCCAACTTGAAAATGGATTTTTCCCGCTTCAGTCTCTTTTGACACGTTCCCGCCGTTTCCGAACGCGCGCTCACTCGGATGACATTTGACATTACGTTCCTGTCTTGTCACTTTATGGGCAATTTTCATTCCCAATTGATTGTTGAATTCAGAGACTGCGTTTGCTTTTAAATGTAACAGTGGTAGAGCCAGCGTTAGCATCATTGCACGAATGGGCCGGCTCGCCCGATGGAATACCACGACCGCACAGAAAACAGGCGTGATGTAGAAGCAATTTCGTCTGATGAGTATGGTGCCGGGGGCTTAATTTTAGTCCCTTTTCCCTTTCCACCCCTTTCTTAATAGGAAAGGATGGGAAAGAAAAGTGGATTTGACAGTGGAGGAAGTGAAAATGTCCTCTTTATATGCGTCTCCTCCTCCGTCAATTAAGGGTAGGCAACTCATCTGCAATTGCGGATGTTTATGGGCAGCGGTCGCTTTCCATTTCGGTGGATTGAGGTGTCCGCTTGCTCGTTTGCTACCTTATATTATAAAAAGAAAAATAAAAATATGTGTAACTAAGGCATGAGATCAATGACAGTTAATTTTCAGTATCTGTATGCGAGTCGCAATACAGTATATAATAAGCGATGTGTCGATAATGAAGCGACTACTCGATGGACTTTCATTTCCGCGCGCACGTCGCTCCATAACAAAGAAGTGTTGACATATTTAGAACAAGCCTGAAACCGAACTGGCAACACTGCGCCCGACATCGACACCCGTCAGCGGCAGCAGCCGCGCGAGATTTTAATTTTCGAATCCATCCCGCGCCCGTCGGGTTTCCCGCCTTCGTTTCCCGCGGTTTTGTTGCAAACGTCAAATCATCGTCTATATTGCTTCCTCTGTCGAAAGAATGACAACTTTTTTTTTCTTTCAAAAAATAGCAAAAGTTTGAGTGACGTTCGCCGTTCGCGAGAGGTTTTCGCAAATTGGCTGCCTGACTGAAATTGAAGTTTGATTGATTTCAATTGAACTTTTGACATTGTATGTTTTCGTTTACACCGAATTTATGTAATAAAGATTTTGCGCGATATTTTCACAATATGAAGAGTTACAAGTTTCAAATACAATCCGAATAACTTATTTCTACTGTCATATCACAAGTATTAAAATTTTAGACATGAAGAAATATTTACGTAGCGTCTGTCTGGACCGGTAAGGTACATCACTATCATTTTTTCTGCACGACCGCAGCCGCCGCCCGGTACTCGATTACAATAAGAAAGGCGCGACCACAACACTATTGTGCGCCAACCTGGCGGACACGGATCAACCTTCCGAGAAAACGTGGAGATATCACATCACGTAAGAGTTGTACAGAAATCTTAAACATGTATTAGTGTTGTTAATGTCTTTAGAAAATAATTAAAATGAAAAAAATATTATCCAGGAAACACAAATCCTCGATAATTTATTTGTCAAAATTCTAATATTCATTATTTTCATGTTTACTTTTTAATAAACTTGAGTAATTGAAAACATGAAGACAGTGGTCATAATAAAGTAAAACAACCTAAAAGACTTAATCAAAATGGAGGGGCAATAATCCAACACGGCGTCTGCAGTCGGAGTGCAGTTGCAATTGTCACGGCCCGCTGAGCCGCCGCCTTGTTTTTACTCGATTGCTCGATTATTCGATTTCTCGTTTTTCGTCGTTCCCGCGCGATACTGGCCACACGGAGACCTGTCATATCGACTCTTTGTTTGGCGTGTGGAAAAAAAAACGGCGAAAAGATAAAAAGTCTCCCGAGCAAATTGGGCGTCTCTGTTAAAAACAAGGGAGGTGGAATGTTCCGATAGCGGACAATAAACGTCCGATCTGTTTGTTCGATCAGAATTTGTTGATTGTTTTTAACTTTATGCTCATTTTGTTGTTAGTTCGTTGAGTTTTTTACAACTGTCACTTTGACATTTGTTTTTGTTGTCTATGGTTTTACACGTTGAGTGCTATCTTGGTCGATATTTATGGTTGTTTGAGAACACTGGTGCATCCTTAATAGGTATATCTGGACAACGTGCGGCCCGTTATCTGCGAGGAGCCGGGGCGGGGTGGGTTCGAGGGGGCCCCGATATGAATCACGGCGAGTAATGGCGGCAATATCACGTACTGCACTTTGTCAACTGCTTGTAGCCTTGCACTTGCATAGATAATGCGGAGATTGCGGCCCGGGGGAGACGATCGCGGCTTCGAGACACTGCGCCACCCTCGAGACACAGGATAAACAGTTACGTTTTATTATCAGACTAATGCGACAAACAACAGATTAAAAAGTAAAAAAACTGTAGGAAAACGAAACTTAGATATTAAAATGGACAACGAGAATTAAGTCAATCTGTGGTCTAGACCAGTTGAGAATTTTCCCAATTGAATCGCTACACATTTCTAAAACAAATTTTGCCTATGACATTACGAAAACTTTCTGACAAATTTTCATGCTAGACCCTCTGTACTCAAAATATAACATATTGTATAATACTAAAGGAGTACGTGGTCCGTATAAAAAAAAACCCAAGTCATAACATCAATACCATCATTGCAATTGCGTAATTAACAATAGCAAACATATCCAGTATAAAGGAATTATTTTATACGAAAAACAAAACAAAAAACCACTAGGATATAGAAATGTCTTTGCAGCAAAATCCCTTTAACAAGAGAAGATTTCTTCCACTCGTCGGTATCAATAACACTTGCAAAGGCCAGCCGTGGCGGGGAAAGGCAAGCGGGCGATAGTATCTTGTGGAGTGTTCTCGAGAAGGCCTAGGAGAGCCTGAGCGCGGCTAATCTGCCTCAGCGGCCCGATCGCCGCCTCTACGCCCCTTATTGAACAATTATTGGGATCGTCAACGATTCTCGCTAGAGTGCCCTTTCGAGAAACATTGGTAGCCAATGTAAGGTACACATTCAACAAATTATCAATGCTAACTATAAATTAGGAAGACAGATGCTACCAACATTTTACATACATATTTAATATTTATGTAGCTGATATATTATAATATAGCTTTTTGCTTTTGTTAATCTTATTATTTAAGTGTTTTAAATGTCTTATTTTTTACTTTGCACATCGTCATTACATGCTAAACATCTAATTTGTACTATTTTTTTTAATAACCAAACATTCAAAAGTCTCGGTGGCCAGTATGCAACTTCTTTGGCTGTATTCATACTTCTTGTTAGCCAAAGAGGTTGTATTTTGCACTGAATAATAAAATTGAAAGAACATTTTTTGATTATCGCTGTATTTAGAAATGGTAGCTATTGGAGTACAGATAAGTAAATAATGTAATACAGTTAGCTTGTATACATTTTCGATCTCTATCGCGTGTAATCCGCCGTGTCCACAGATAACAGTCAATCGTAAAAATCGCGCTTGATTAAAATTATCGCTTTTTTTCTGTGATAAGCCGAGCTATGAACGTTTGTTGCCAGTCTGCGCTAGACGTACTAACATAGTGCTGGTTTTTATTAGAAATTGTGTTGTTACGTGGTAATGTAAATTTCCCTGAGGTATGTTACTTGATTTTATTTTTATATTTTTAAAGACATATGTGTTTTGTAAATGTGTAATTGTTAAAATTATGTCTATTTATGTAGGTTAAAAATATATTAATGCCCAAGATATTAAACTAAGAATAGTTGCGTTTTAAATTGCTTGTAATAGAAATTTATTTGTCAAATTGTTTCCCGTTTACACTAAGTATGAAACAACTGTAATTGTTACTATTGCTTTCAATACACTTTTGTCTTTTTTTCTATATGCATATGAACAATATTTCAAAGCAAATTATTTCAATTCATTACCACAATTATATTTACTACAGCAATGAATATCTTACGACTGGATGCCACTTACAATTTGACAGTTGTCATATTATTCATTAATTTTGAAGATTGTTTCCGTTGATGCATAAAACATGTTGCATTTGTTTTTCTTCTGTCATACTTATTTCTCTCTAGTCTTACTAATATTGTAATGCGAAAGTTTAGATGGATGGATGTTAGAGTTTGTAGCCTAAACGGCTGAACGGATCTCCACACGGCACAGATGAGCATAGTCTAGAAGAACACATAGGCTACTTTTTATCCCGGAAATAGTTACGGTTCCCGTAGGATTCATTAATTTTGTATTATAAATGCGAAAGTTTAGATGGATGTTTGTTAAAGTGTAGCCTAAACTGCTAAACCAATCTCGTAGAAATCTGGCATAGTAGAGGATAGTCTCGAAGAACTCATAGGCTTTTTGCTTTTGTTTTTTTTTTCCACACAAGAGTCGAGGGCAAAAGTTTTAACATATAACTTTCCATATATTTACCAGGAATTACTTCGTACAATCGATTATTACGAGATTGTGTATCTGATCTCAATATCGAATCCAGAAATCTAAGATAGAAATCAATCCAAGATAAGTTTAATATCTCAAGATGTATCCGTGTACAAATGTAATCCAGATTGAATAATAGATTAGATTACTAGATCGATTCTGTACATGACTTACATATTTTACTGTCTTTATGGAAAACTAGCTGTTCCCTGCGCATCCGCATAAAATTAAAAAAAATCATTTCATTGTTCACATTTGTGAAATTATTAATTACAAATGTCAAAATGACATGACGTGGCAAACCTTGGCAACCTTGCTTCCTTGATGTTGGCAACAACTAATGATCTCTTTCCCACGTTAGGGTTTTTATCCAAAATATTCACCCCTAAGTTTAATAGCGTTTAAATATATAGCTTAAAGCGTGACGTAAGTGTAGGGCTCTTTATTAAAAAAAGATTTATTCGAAAATATGCTGTGATTGCTGACATCTTAGGCAACAAAGAAGTGTGTGTTTACGCTTTATTATAATAGTATAGATGAGAGAGTTTGGTTGAATGTTTGTTAGAGTTTATAGCCTAAACTGTTAAACGGATCTCGATGACAGGTGGAGAACATACTGTAGAACTTATAGGGAACGTAATTTATAAATTCCGTGCACACGGAGTCGCAGGCAAGAGCTAGTACACGATAAAACGTTTGAAAAACAATAAGCTACCGAGTTACGGCTGGTTGTTTTTATCTGAAACGTGAAATAGTTTCCGAAGCCGATAGCCGCCGTACGAGCCTTTATCTATCGAACGTAACAAACTTTTGATCAAACGTTGGCCCAAAGACGCGACATGTTTAAGTTTGCGAGTTAATAAAAATACCGTTTGTTTTAAAACTTCTACTTCAATACATCCACTCTTTTAGTCAAAATTCTCATTATAGAAAGATACTAAATATATGTTTGAAGTATGCGTTAAAAACCTGACATCTTTTAACAATTGCTTCCAACACCCTTTGGTATTTAATTCAGATTTCAAAATAGTTAATTTAGATAAAAAAAATGCGCAAAGTAGACCGTTAAGAACGGCGTAAATTTTTAAATTAAAAAATTAACTATTGTAAGCACAAACTAATTAAATAAAATTGTATAAATGCGAAAATATTTCTATACAAACTAGTCCAACATTTGTTGGCATGTTGGCATGTTGGTCACAAACGCACGCAGCGCGCATTTTTCCGATTTTCGCGGCAAGCGATAACCGCTATCGGCCTCCTTATCGCTCACCAACCATTGCTTGTTTTCAATGAATAATATATTGTTAAGCTTAGATTATTAATTAGACAAGGATAGAATTATTTAATACCAACTTACGGAAATATTTTTTATTTTAACCTTTGCCCACGATTCCTGCGTGAAATTAAAAAAAAAAAACAAAAAAGTAGCATATGCGTTTTTCCAGACTAACCTCAAATTACATCATCACGAATTTTTATATTTTTAAATTTTTATAATGAGTTAACTTTCAACATGAAACGTTTAATAATTATTGAAGTAGCTAATATAGTCCATAGATTACACAACGATATTTATAACTGGCAACACTGGCAGCATTGCCAATATAAAAAAGATTGCAACGTCATTATTATGATGTTAAAGATAAATTCCGTTATCACTATTAATTACAAATGCATGTCTTGTAATCTATCGTGTTTGTAATGTAATAAATATGTAATTAACTATTATCTACAGATAGCGATTTGATAATAATTGTATTTCGCCCCTGTGTTACAATTATTTGAAATGAATATCGCAACCGCTTTTTTTAATCAGATTTTCTGATTTAATTATTGATCTTATATTCAGCTTTTATTTCGTAAACTTAAAATGGACTCTTTAAAGAAATGTTTTAGATTATCTATTTAAAATAATTTTATACTCATTTTACTTAATCTTATGTAAATAAATTAGTTTCTAATTTAAATTATGTAAATCTCCATAAAGATAAAAGTAATAACTAAGAGATATGTAAAAAAAAACAATTTAGAACAACAGATACACACATTTACGTATACCTGTGTTGTACATTCATTAACAAGAGATGGCGTTGTAACAAGCTGTACAAATGCCGCCGCATAACCTAAAAACAATTCGTTGCCACCTCGACATAAACATTAACATGCAAACGATCTGTTACACTATCAAGACAGATAATAAAATCCTGTCTTAAACAGATAAGATCTCAATCGACATTTTATTAACTGTCAATAGATAATTGTGGTACTGATTAATATTGAATTACCTGTTACCGTTCATTGACTTTGGTTTGTTTTACATAAAATATTTTGTCTCGTTCTTAACTAGTAGATTAGAAAGGGATAGGATATATGTAGAATACATGTAGATTCATGTTTAAAACGTAAGGTAAGCGAAAGTGTAATTAATTTGTAGTCGAAATAAATCATTTATTAATATCTCAGTAGTTTATTAAATAAAATATCTAATAGTTATGTTCTTAAATAACACTTATATACGAAATATAAACTTAAAACTACGAATTTACTAAAATGTTACTAAGCCTTATAAGAAACTTATTAAAAAATCAATTCACATACTTTTTACAAAATTATTTTACTCTAAGGTTGTTAACCTTAATTAAATTACTTTAAAATAAATAATTATAACAGTATTATAAATTAAATTCAATCGATCTTGATATTTGGAATGACGCGGCATAACAAACTAAACATTAAAACAACGTTAATCAATAGAATCTTTAGTAATATATTATTGAGATGGAACATTCTAGTAATCCCTTTTTTAATCGAGAGAATGCGATAGGCTCGCCTAAGTGCCTTCTAATCACCAATTTGTGACGGCAGTTTCATCCGCCCACACAAATATTTCAATCGTAATCGATCGAATGAGAAATAAAAATCGATTTTCGAATCGAATTTATACGAGTTTCACAACTATCGTACCAATCTACTCCCGTTACAAGATGTAAAGGCGAACCGAACGTGACGATACATCGATTAGAAACTAAATTATTTCTAATGTCCTAAATATCAATTTTTCAATCGAATAACTAACGGAATAATATAATTCTTCTATACAAATACATCGATGATTAAATCTATTTATTTATTGTTTAAACTAAATAATTCGTAGACTTGTGGGTGGTCAGTGGTAGGGCCGGGTTTAGCTGGCGCCCTGGGCGAAAGTTCTACGCCCTAACTGTAACACAAACGCATACGAAGAGAGACACCAAAGTGCCGCTTTATGTCACTAGTAGAGTCTCTTTATGTTCCAAGCCCTGGGCGGTCGAGCCACCTCGCTCTAACCTAACTGCAACTAGTCAGTGGTCGTTCTAGTTTAGGCAGCTACAAACAAAATTCATCTTTTTATCCCGGGAATAGTTACGATTCTCGTGGGATTCATTAATTTAGTTTTTTAATGTTTACTCGATCATTCTGCAACGGTTTGACATATCTTATTGAAATTTGGCACAGATATAAAACAAAGTCTGGAGTACACATGGGATAAGGTTCATCCCCGAGAAATGTCCAGTTCCTGAGGGATAGGTTTTTGTTATTTATATAGTTCGTATGTTTTCAAATATAATACAACGCAGACGAAGTCGCGACCAGATAGTATAGGTATAAATATAGATTCTTAGCAAATCACAAGAGATTTCTATTCACATGATCCGGCTCAAATTAAGATTTTATTCAAATTAAGTTTTTTAGACCCGGATTAAAGGTCAAAATCCAAAAGCAATTTTGTATACTTTTAAATGAAATTGACATTTTTAATTCTATTTGCGATGTATTAATTAATCTGTTATAAATAACAAGGTTAAAAATTACGTCACTAAAGATTACATAGTTATTTATAGATTTGGATTATTAGGTGTTATTTTGTTCTGCAATTTAATTTATATAAAGCAATGAGAGGCGTATATCGTACGCGCGTATAGCCGAGTCAGAACGGCCAACGAGTCTAAACGAGTCGGTCTCACCGATATATCTAATACGTGAGTGTTGCCATTTTTAATCAATTTTCGAATAATGCATTTAAATAAAACCTATTCTAA
The DNA here is from genome assembly GCF_000836215.1 of Papilio polytes. Lineage (NCBI taxonomy): Eukaryota > Metazoa > Arthropoda > Insecta > Lepidoptera > Papilionidae > Papilio > Papilio polytes. The sequence continues at coordinate 6,732,974 of NW_013525102.1, forward strand.
TCCTGCCATATTAAAGACTGGCTGTTCTCGTGCGGCTTCATCCGCATGAAATTATAAAAACTTTATTTTATTGTTACCATTTGTCAAATTGTCAATTTTAAATGACAAAATTACCATTGCCTCCTTAATGTTGGTAGCTTGTAGTTCATGGTTTTTTCCACTTGACAGTTTTTCCAATTTATTTACCTCCTAAGTTTAATAGCCTGAAAATGTATAGCCTAATGACGTAAGTGTAGGGCTTTTTATTAAAGAAAGAATTATTCAAAAATATGCTGTGATTGCTGATAATCTACGCCACGAAGTACTATGTGTTTACGCTTTATTATATAAGTATATTATACTTATTTTTTGTAAAAGTTTTTTCGAATTCCACGCGGACGTCGTCGGCGAAAGCTGATAGTAAATAATCTAGATCTCTTAATAATAGAGGGCGCTAGTATCACGGAAGTGAGTAGTGGTGACGCGTGCGGGACACTAGTGTGGAGAGCTTCGATTGCGCATTTCCCCTGTTTTACTAAACACGCACGTGCTTATCTGACGCGTTTAGTTATGCATCCTTTTATATACTGTTATCTATTATTATATCAATAGCTGTTCCCGTCTTCATTCGCATGAAATTATGAACATTTTATTTACATTTGTCAAATTATCAATAACAAATATCAAAATTACATGACATGACCTTGGCATTCTTGCTTTCTTGATGTTGGTAACAACTTTTGGTATCTTTCCCACATTAGGGTTTTGATCCAAAATATTTACCTCCTAAGTTTAATGGCGTGAAAATATGTAGCCCAAAGCGTGACGTAAGTGTAGGGCTTTTTATTAAAAAAAAATTATACAAAAATATGTTGTAATTGCTGACATCTTAGGCAACAAAGAAGTGTGTTACGCTTTATTATAATAGTATAGATTATGTGTCGAATAAATCATGTATTGAATATTAAAAACATATTTTTGTTGCAGGTAAGTACGGCGATCACACGTAAGTAACGCGCGTGCTCGTTACCACCCAACAAGATATATTAAAGGAAACATTCCCCAATACAGCACAATTTTTCATACTTAATTCACATCATTATGTATGAATCATTCGAGTTGTATCGAAAAGCTATTTTTTACACCTTTAAGGTAACAGGAACATTTTCGTTCTGATATTTTATATGTATAGGTTACTTTCGTTTGTTGCCATGCAAATGTTGAACGCCGCCAAATTGTAAATCGGATAAATGATAATTTAAGTTTTTTAGATTCAGAAGTTTTCATTTTGAATCACAATCGACTTATCGTTCTTTACCCGTGAAGTGACGTAGATAAAGCTTGCCACTCGCGGTCCGGAGACAAATCTTTACAATTACTTTGAGCGTAATGACACCGCGATACCGAAGCTAACTCTACGATTTATTGTCTATCCGTCTATATCTAGCTTTACATATTTACTAACATTACTGTGAATACCAAAACTGGTCATAAAAAAAATATTATTTAAAGAATTAAACTACACTAAGTGTACTACTTTAATATATTTCTAACTTTAATATTCTATAGAAATAAATTTTACAATTAATTAATTATTCAATATGTTTACCTTAAAGATGTTTTATATGTCTATAAAAGCCACGCATAAAATCTTAACTAATTCTACGTCTAAGAAAAAACCTATAAATTATTACTCAGGAAACTTAATTATTGTTTAATGCTCCAATTATTTTATTAGCATTTTAATCTATACTAATATTATAAAAAGGAAAGATTTGTATTTTTGTATGTATTGAAATAACTCGAAAATTTCAGGGCCGATTACAAAAATTCTTACCCCATTAGAAAGGCTATATTTCTAAATTTGACTCGGACGAAGTTGCGAGCTATAGTTAGTTTTTTTTATAATATAAGGTGGCAAATTCGCAAGCGGCCACCTCCACCGAAATGGAAAGCGACCGCTGCCCATAAACATCCGCAATTGCAGATGCGTAGCCTACCCTTCATCGACGGAGGAGGAGACTCACATAAAGAGGACATTTCCCCTTCATATGCGTCTCCTCCACCGTCAAATCCACTTTTCATTTCAATCCTTCCCTCTTAAGAAAAGGGTGGAAAAGAAAAGGAACTAAAATTAAGCCTCTGGCACCACACTCATCAGACGAAACGCGAAATTGCTTCCACTTCACGCCTGTTTTCTGTGTGGTCGTGGTATTACACCGGGCGAGCCGGCCTATTCGTGCGAAGATGTTAAAGCGGGCACTACCACTGTTAATCACTGTTACCAAATATAGAGATTTAAATCCCTAACCGTAAGCTTTCGATGACAATTCTGTTCTGAAGAATATAGTCCATCATACGAGAGCCTCGGGCCACCAACTTTTTAACGTGAATTGTGCTTAAACTCAGTTTAACGTATTAACCTCGTTTAGCTTCGGTTGAGTTATCGCGCCACAATTTATCTGCACAGTCACTCGAAACTCGGGGACGCAGAATAAAGCTGCAAAAAAAGTTTAATAATGCCATTTAGCCGCAAGACATACGTTTTTACTAAATGAGGTACTTATGCAGAGCTTTTCAAGTAATCTAAACTTTAATCTCTGAACTAGACGCTTCTATTTAAACTTGATTAGTTAAATTTGCTTTAGTTAAATTTACATGTAAAATATATTTAACTAATGTAACTTAACTTTTAGCAATTCTTACGACTTAAATCATAACAGACTTAACTTGTCTCATTGTAATTTTCTTCGTTTACTTGTGTCAAAGTTGAACTTTGAATCATAAGGGGCCTTGTTTTTAAAATCACTGCATATTCAGATCATACTTTACTATTACTCACTTGGTATGAATTTATTTAGATTTCTTAATTGCTTACTTTAAATGTTACAAATGATATTGTCTTTTCTCTTATCTCAACTTATTTCCTTTACGTCTGCACTCAAAAGATCATCAAAATAATTTACTAAATGGATTTTTGTGTTTCAAGATAATAAATTCTAGATATCGCTGCAGATATCCGAGATTATTCAGAATTAAATGTTGAAAGAAAATTTATAGCTTGATGAATAAATTTGCAACTGTATTAGTAAGATTTCGAATAATTTCTATTTATAGATACTAATCGATTTTAATCTAAAAAGAAAAAACATGTAATAACAAAAGTGTTTTAATTTACAAGCGTTAAGTATCGTGTTAAGAGAAAGTTAAAAAAAACTTAAAAAAAAAATCGTCATCTTTATTACCGGCTCACTCCACGTTCTCACCAAGGGGCTCGGAGCCTACCCTAAGTGACTAGGCCATAGTCAACCACGCTAGCCCACTGCAGGTTGGTTGACTTCACACATATCTTTGAATTTCTTCGCCGATATGTGCAGGCATCACGATGTTTTCCTTCACCGTAAGAACGTCGGGTAATGTACATATGGAAATTCGAAAATCACATTGGTATAGCGGGATTCGAACTCAAGACCTGTAGATTACAAGTCAAGTGCTTAAACCATTGAGTCACAGACGCTCTTTAAAAAAAATATACGAGGGAACAATTACCAAGTTGCGGCATCGCTTTGACAAATATCTAGTCTGCTTTAACAAATACGTTGTCGAGTTTTTCTGCTCTCTCTGTTATCAGAGCGCCACAGGGCACTGCGGCCCTTGGTACACAATTTTTCAGGCCGATATACCGAACTGTGCCAACTTGAGTCTTTAAAAAGTTTATCGGCCGAAGTTCGCACACCTCGCCTCGCTCCGTCGCAAATGATATATCGGCTACATTAATCTTCGTAGCGTTGTTAAACGTTAGTTAACCGTCGGTGGTACTTGCCTCTTTGGCGTTCGATAAAAACTTTTTAATCTGTCACATTATGAACATGAAATGACATTTTTTATCTGTTTTATTCTCATGCGTATATGACAAAGTTGAATCTTGAATAATAAACGATTAAACTGGTATATCAATATTTGTAAACTTACCTTAAGTTATTGTTTAAATTCTGCCAATAATTTAATCGACCGAAACTTTTTATGATACCGTTTGAATACATCTTACCACAGATAGTAAATAAACTAACCTAACTTTTATGACAGTAGGGCGCGAGTCAATAAGACGGGCCACGTATCAGGCGGTGAAGCGCAAAGTTGATGGCTCGGTGATAAATTCACAATATCCGGCAGGCGTCGCCGCGGCCCTATCGTCGCATCTCGCATTATATAGTCTGTTGTTTTTATTGTTTTCGAGCAACAGATGGCGCGGAACATGTTTAAAATGTTATCGACATTTTTAATGGGAATAGATAATTTTATATTGTACTGATCTACTAAAATTAATAGTTTTTTTTTATAGTTTAATGGTCTATGTGATTGAATTTGATTATAAAGTCCAAACTATCAGGGTAAAGATAAAAATATATGTAAAAATGTTCTACATTAGTTGTTTATTCTGTTTTCCCAAAATATTTAAATTTATTAGATAGTTAGATAATCGTAGGTAAAGTGATATTCCATTAATCCGTTGATCTCAAAACTTGAATACAGATTACATGAATATAGATTATTGGTAAAGCAAAAAACCGTCAACATTTATTCTAGAAGATCTCTATTTTCGATTCATGAATTATTTATGCAAATCAGAGTACGGTACTCGCTAGACAATATCTCCGAGCTGTCATCACTTATCGTGGCCATTTTTTTTTTAATTTCTCCTCACAATACATCTTGATAATATTTATCATAATCACTCAGTAATCTGATTACCGTAAAGTAACAGGACAATAACGGTTCATTCACCCCAATCTGCGATAGCCAACATCCATCTCATGACTGCCGTATCGGAAAATATAAAGCTGCCAACACACGACATTAGATAACTCCGTCCAATTTCGGCATCAGACCCGATAACGATCGTTCTCAGTTTTTATTTATGGCGTCGCCTATCTAGGCGCATATAAATAACGCGAATCTGTGGCCCGTATCGGCCGTATCGCGAGATGCGACGATCCTTCTTATTTATTAGGCGAGCGAGTACGCCCACGGGGCGCGCATAGCTTACGGAGCTCTGATTGTCGCCTCGGGAAGTACCGTTACCTTACATTGTTTATGACACATGCTGCCATCTATTGGTGAGAGGATATACATTTCAGAACACACTAAACAACGCCTAGACTAGTGTGCTTTAGTGGAACTTCAAATAAATATCTCAACAATCCATTACATTTTGTTAAAAATCTCAAAAATGTGTACCATTTAAGTACATTTTAATTTCTTTAATATCGAAGCATCGTTTAATTATTCAATACCTACGTCATTTCACCATAAGACATAACTAAAATACTTTTCCCACAAGTTTTAACAACAAAAAGGTGTATGTTGAGAGTGGACATCGCATAATGATATCGTGTCGTAGCTGCGTCAGACAAGAAAGTATCAAATATTAACCACCGAACACACCTGAAGCCGGACGGCTCGGTATGCATGTGAAGAAGATGGAAACACGCAGACACGTCTCAAAGTACAAAAACATCGATATCGATATCTCACACCAAAAACTTACGGCATAAAATCGAACAGACCTGTATTTGAACTGCACGCGTTATTTTGCGAGATATTATCTCTCGTGCGTTAGCAAGAAACACATTTCAAGAGAAACATGGTCGATGTTGGTTCGAAACGAAACAAAGCGTTGTGACATCGAGATAAACATCGATTGGCTCGCGAAACGTCGCGCCCAAACGGACCGAACAAATTATCGATTCATAAAAACATCGATTTTAAAATATTACCGCCCGCTCGTCGTGTCGCTCTCGAATCGTATAGGGAGACCATTATTTTTGTAGTTATTATAAATGTCTGTTTATGATATTAATTCGTTTAATGAGTACAATTTAAGCTGGATTCCGATTAAAATTGCTTTGCAGAATGCGGTGGTGAATTCAATGTGACAACGTATTTGCGATACAAGTGTTGCTTGTTACATTTTAATCGAACCCTAATAAGGCGTATGAAAATTAACAAGACGATTATTTTAGTCACTTGTAATTATAAAAAATATTTTTAAAGATATTAGTTGCGTATACGGATTAAAGTAAATTGTCGAAATGGTTATGGTTAACTAAAGGGTGATTTGTGTACGTTTATTTTAAGTATTAATTAAAAAATAGACTTTCCGTGTAAGTCGTAAGCGCATGGCCACACTGTGTCGGAGGCGCGCGTGTATCGCGGCCGTACGTCATGCGACATCGCGCGATTGCTGCGTCTCTCCCGCGTCTCCCCCGCGTCGCGCCGGACACACAAGGTGAGATTTAGCCGATACCCGCGATTTCGAGATACCCCACCGAATACCGAATAGTCCTAACTCATTATGTCTCGCATACGATAAATAATCGTACGTTTTTTGTATGTTTGACGTAATACATAGGCTTTTATGTAAGCTTTTTGCTTTGATTTTGATATGGATTTCGTTGTTTATGACGTAAGATTTTATCGGTAATAATATATGTCAGCCGATTCTCGATAAAACCGAGTGGTCTATCTTGAATTCCATTTTCACAACACTAATGTTAACAAAAAGTCAAAATACTTACCCTTACAAAATTGTTATAAAATTACGATAAGATTTCAATTAAATTTCACATACATGTTGTTTATATTTATATGTATAAATGTTAATATATACGAATGTAAAATCTTCGCTATCAGTTCAGATAAAATGCTTTTAAAAACGTCATTATTCACGAGTTGTTTACAATATGCCGATAACGTCTGCTATACACAGATTTGCTTAAAATATTTATTGTATGTATTAAGATAAATCCGCATCTCGTTTCATTTCACTTTTTCCATCGTCCGTCTCTCTCACTCCTGTCATATCGCCGTTAAGTACAAGGATAATTAATATTACTTGATAATAATCAATACTTGGTCGTGTGTTTTTACCCTGATATGTTTTAATATTCATAATTATAATAACCCGAATAGTAAGTTCAATTTACAGTTGCGACATGAAAAAAACACGAATTAGTCGTGATGTGCTTTTGTATTATCTTTTTAAAAAAATATTTCAGCAAAGTTTGTCTTATTGTATACGTCATACGGCCGAATTAAAATCTAACCTCAGTAGTATTTTAATTACGATAACACCTCAAGTATACAGTGACCGGTCTCCGGGGTCGTGCGGAAAGACCTATGTTCTAAGAATACGGACATGCAACAATCAGACAAACGAACAAATAACTTTTTAAAATTGTATGACGTAATTTAAACCTTATGTCACTTGTTTTAGGGATTACGGTACGATAAAAGGTTGTTTGCAATGGCCGTCTGTTACACCGTAGCGTAATAAAAAGCAGTTTGAAATATAATAAGTCATACATTTTCATGTCTAATTTTTTAACTGCCTTAAAAGTGGTTAGATTAAAAATTCTATTTCTCTAATGATTAAATAAATCGCAGAAGTTTCTATCTCATTGTTATTACCTCAAAAGAGTTGACAAAACTATTATTTTTATTTAGAGATATACATATTTTTAAATAACAATTTTTACTTTTTTTTTTATAGAGCAGAACCTCGATAACTCAAACATCGGTAACTTAAAAACCTCAATAACTTTTAAAATAATATGTTCCCTTACCATCAGAGCCCAAAACCTCTTCAACATAGACCCTTGATAACTTAAAACCTCTATATCTTAAATATTTTGAGTTTCCCTTAGACTTTAACTTATCGAGGTTCTACTGTGCTATAAAGTCCTTCGATATGTCCTGTACTTCACCAATATTACAAAAAATGTTTATTTTATTTATCGATAATATGCGTATGGTATGTGTGACAGGAGGTCGTGGTATCTCAGTATCGCTGGCGGGGTGGCCGCACGTCTGATGCGCGACTGATAGCGCGCGATATTTCGCCAAACGACACGACGCAACGCCATCTCGTGGGCAGTGGCGTATTGTTATGGACCATCATTTTTGTCCCTTTACTATCCTACCTTTTTAAATCTATAAAACGATTTGCATACAACAAAAGTGTATTGAACCTATACTATTATAATAAAGCGTAAACACACACTTCTTTGTTGCCTAAGATGTCAGCAATCACGACATATTTTTGAATAATTCTTTTTTTGTTAAAAAGTCCTACACTTACGTCACGCTTTAGGTTATATATTTTCACGCCATTAAACTTAGGGGATAAATATTTTGGA
>NW_013525103.1:0-2637 GCF_000836215.1 Papilio polytes
ATATTATCTTTGCGGCATACACGCTAGTTCCAAACTGTTCAGATATATTACTTATTCAATTATGTTGGTTTTGACTTAGAAGCAAGCGAAAACTTTTGACTACACTATCGCACAGCTGTTGTGCGATTGTCGATTGTTTCGCAGTCAACTGTTTAGTTGAACAATTAAAAATCGAGTAGTGCACCTCCATATACATATGCTCATGAGAATTAAAGCCAGACTAAAAAGTTGTGAGATATTTTAGTCAAAGGTGTGCTTGCGCTCTTATAACACTTGTAACTTTTGTATACACCAGCTGTGTTAATTTAAAGTAATCTAGATATCTTCGCCTTTGTCTTTCGAATTACACGATCTAAATTAAAACTTTTGATATGGTAATAATTCATTAAATAATCTATGACTAAATTGTTTCTACCAATTCAGTGAAGAAAATACGTTTAATAAAAAAAAAACAACTTAATTAGTGGCCTGTGTTAATTCGCACATGTTCTACATTTATGTCAAATTAAAAAAAAAAGATAAGTAGTAACAAACATTTATCCAGTGAAGAGTGGTAGAGCCCGCTTTAACATCGTCGCACGAATGGGCCGGCTCGCCCGGTGTAATACCACGACCACACAGAAAACAGGCGGGAAGTGGAAGCAATTCCACGTTTCGTCTGATGAGTGTGGTTCCGGAGGCCTAATTTTAGTCCCTTTCCCTTTCCACCCTTTTCTTAAGAGGAAAGTGTAATGTAAGGGTGTTAATGAAACGGCGGTTGGTACTGGACTCCTTTATTATCCGTCATTCCGACGGTACATTATTATTGGCATACCCACATATACACCACATTATCTCCCCCTTTAAAAAATGCCAAACACATTAAATTATTCATAAAAAAATACAATAAAAACATTCCATAAACACATTAAATACACATAAATTCTAAAATAATTAATAAAGTCTAGTAGGTATCCAAACATCCATATACGCATGTTGCAGTTAAATTATGAAAACATTTTTACACAAAATTTACTAATAAAGACAACATTTTTTTAAACGATAAGAATATTTAAACTAAAATTAACTAAAACTTACAAGAAAGAATGTAATATAAACGTAAAATACAAAACAATACAATAAAATACAAAACAATAATATAAACGTAAAAAATAAAACGTAAAACAAACTTCACAAAGGTTATAAAAAATGAAAACGACCTGGCCTTTGCCAGTCGTCCATCAGACCTATCGCCTGTTTCCGGTCCGGCCTCGCCGGTCCTAAGCCTCAGATGCTTTCCGCAACCTGGTGACCACCGTCACCTCATCCACCTCTGCCTACTCCGCAGAGTCGTCGCCTACCCGCGACCCTGTGACCACCGTCACCACAACCACATCTGCCTTTCCCGCAGAACCGTCGCCAATCCGCGACCACCTAAATCACCTCTGCCTTCTCCGCAGAGTCATCGCCTACCCGCGACCCGGTCGCCCACCGCGACCCGTCGCCCACCGCGACCCGTCGCCTACAGCAATATTCTCCCTCTGACAAACTATCGCCCAACTGCGACCTATGCCAAAGAAACACAACAAAAAAACAATTTACATAAACACAATAAATTTTTTTTTACATAAACTAGCCGTTTATCATACTACCGAAATTTTAATACTAACGGTAACATAAGCGTGTGCTAAACTAAAATATGTCTGATTATAAAATCTAATAAAAGCCTGTTAACAATCATTTTAAAACATTAATAATACAATAACAACAATAAAAAAAATTACTTTTACATTTCCGTTACATTCGTTGGATTCAAAAAATTAACAATTGCACACGTCACAGCACCGCCGCTACCGTCTCGCTCGCACTCGCAGCAAATGCAATGCGGCTGTCCCGCTCGCACTTGCACTTTGCCCGATTACACTATGCGTTGATCTTGAAATTTTACCGTTATGTATCCTAACTTATATAAACCTAATATCTTATGCAAACAAAACCTACCTTAAATCACATAACCGATGTTAGTACTACATTTTAACAATTTACATCATTAGTGTTCAATTAAATTTATGATACCGCCGCACACTTCTTCCGCAAATGACTATCGGGCTTCATGCCCCACTTTTGCACCCGTGTGCCACACGCGAACTCCATCACCTGTGGGATATTCCTCCCGTTCGCAAGCGCTCCGCCGCTTCCGCCGCCGCAGCACAGGCCCCCTGCCCACCGCTGCTGGCCAGCCGCCCTCTGCCTTCTTCCGGACATGCATATGTCCAACACCCGTGTGCTTTTAACACCGCACACGTACACTGCGGAATTCACCTCACCGCAGCACCTGCACGCGCTCAGCTTCCGCCGCAGCACCNGTCTTCTGCGCACTGCTGCTGGCTTTCCGCGCCCAGCCCGAGTCCCTGCGCCGGCGCCTCTTACTAGCCGCTGCTCCCGGCTGCCTCCGCCCTGCGCCCGGCCGCCATCGACACAACCGCCGCCTGTCCTACCGCCCTTTTTACGGTCGCCCATGACCATTGCGTCGTGCCTGGTTACGCTGGCACACCCCTGGTATTCCGGACGTCGTATGCACACAACCCGCACAACCGCAGCGCACAAAACGTTGTTAGTACGTCCACCTCGCGGAAAAAATAATTTTGGGTTCACTAT
>NW_013525103.1:3201-3662 GCF_000836215.1 Papilio polytes
ACGAATAAATTGAAAAATGAAGAGTGGAGACGGATAAGCGAAAACTTCAATGTTTGTTGTTGTTTGTTTACTTTATTGTACTACTATTTTTATAATAATTAAAAACTTTATTTTTGTAACAAATATAAAAACTGTATTCTTGTAATAAATATAAAAGTTTGATTTTAGCAAAGTTTTTTATTAGAAAACGTCATCGCCCTGAATGCACTTCTTCTTCGTCCCAGTCTGAAAGTTGCTCTAACACCTCCAAATCACTTTCACTATCAGCTATCACTATACGGCAACAAGCCAACCATTTTTTAATCTCATAATAAATAAGTAGAATCTTCCGATTTCCATAGATTGTAAAATAAAGATTGAAAGATTTGTCGAAATTCCAAAAACGTTTATTGAAACACTACAACTGTCACTTTCAAACAGAGGGCGATCCGAAAAGTGTTAGAAATCAGATTTTTCCCTCC
>NW_013525103.1:3702-4143 GCF_000836215.1 Papilio polytes
CAAAAGATTAGGGTACGGATTGGGATTTTCGATTGATAAAATTGCATATTGAGACCGGCCGTTAATCAGTTCATCAAATTAAGTAACTGTCTAAAGGTCAAATAGACTGCTTACTGGACTTATTGGATAGTGAATAATTAGAAATCAGGAATGTTTCAAATTGTGAGGTTAGATCGTAGGCAATTTACCCTCACAGTTGAAAAAAAAAAAAGGGGGATGGTTATAGTATTAAAGTAACATCCTACCGAAAAGTTTTATTTATTAAAGTACTATTTAATTGTTTTTCGAGATGCACTAATGTATAATTAGTTAACGTAAAATGTGAACTTTGTGCTTAATATCAGACACCGAAACGAGCAGATCTTTACTGGAAGGCGATAGTTGCCTATCTGTAAATAAAATAACTGTAGATCCGAGTAAAAACAAACAAAAAAGTAAGAG
>NW_013525103.1:4185-4545 GCF_000836215.1 Papilio polytes
ATTTGAATACAAATTGAACAATTCAAACAAACTTCTAGATATTAAAAGTTAATCAAATATTTCAAATTCATCAGACATACATTTTGGTTACAACCAACCTCTGGTGTGCCAGAATTGAATTTTCTGGTGGAATTAGGCTATCATAGAATATTAATTTCTATGCAAAATGCCAGAGTTATTTTTGAATGTTGCATGATGACCACCAGTCTCACAAGACTGCAACGGCAGAGGGTAAGGAAACTGCAGTAAATTACTGTGAATTATAACAACCAAGTTATATTCAAACTTTTGTACTCATATTCTGTGGAAAAGGTTGGTTTAAATTAAAACATTATGATTTGTTATTAGTGGTTTACATTA
>NW_013525103.1:4586-5089 GCF_000836215.1 Papilio polytes
GGGTTTGAAAAACCATAATATTCAATTTAAAGGTGATTAATAAAATATTAACCATTATTTTTTATTGTAGCTCAACATCACATAAAATGTAAAATATCATAAAGGCTATTCTCTAAAATAAAAATTAAGAAGAGAAAGGCATTTTGGATAGATAAAGTTCTACGATCATAAATCTTTCCGAATTATGTAGTCATGTCGTCGTATAGTTTTGATATTTTGAAAGGCCATAATGCTAAAGTAATGTAACTGCTAAGTGTGACAGTTGTACATCCGTTATTTTATATATGGTTTGGTGGATATGAGAAGGCAAAATGACAATGAAAAACAGTAAATAAGATTCATCCTAATATTTAGGTACTTGAAAAATAAAAGTTTTTCTCTTGCAGGAATATCTTTCAGACTAGCAAGACTGTTAAAAATGTTAAGCGAGTCATTTACAGTTTGGTGAACCTTGGTATCTCAAAGAGTGTGAGTGCTCTGAGGTTACTGGCAAGTTTAAATTT
>NW_013525104.1:0-859 GCF_000836215.1 Papilio polytes
AATTAAAGTCACAGATATTAAATGAAAGCAATAATTATTGATAGTATTCTTACCGTGTGTACTAAAAATATTCTAAAATTCTTCGCTTCAACGCGGAGCTCAGGCGACCAAGGTATTTCACCCTTGAGAACCATGTTGACCGGGTCGACGTAGAACATGCGGGGCCCAGTAGTGAGCAGAAGCATGCGGCGGCGCGCGAACAAGCCCTTCCTCTTCTCCACGAGGCCCTGCTTCAATATCAATTCTCCGCCGACGAATTGGTGCCATTTGTTTTCGCGTGCTTGAACTTCGAGTCGGCGACGTCTTTCTTCAGGGCTTATGTTTAAAATACCTACAAAAAAAAGGAACGATGTTAAATTTTTAAATATACCAGGCTATTGTAAAAATGACTGTTAACATGATACAATGGTAAAAAATCCGAAAGACCAGCGAATTTGAATGTAATAAAATGAGAGTGTCAGAATTGCGGTCAGTCAGCTGTTCGTAAGGCGGCCATTAATAAAGAGATCGGGCGTGGCGGCAGTCATTCATGCAGTGTCGCAAGCGAGCAAGAACGCGGAGTTCCTGCGGCGCGCCGATTACGTGACGTCACCCATTACTGCACCGTTAGCCGACAATAGAGACGTCCGCTCGAATGCGAACAACAGCTACTGTGATGACGCATCAGTGCAACAACAGATGCTGTGATCACTATCTTAACCGACTATCCGACGACCGACAGGGTACCGTACCTGCAGGTCGGCGCGGACACGTATAGCTGCACTCATGATACGGCATTCATATGAATTTTCTGAGTATTTGGGTCATGGACGCTTCAGCCGCCTTTTACTAATCGCTTCAATGCACTCGGCTGTCTTAC
>NW_013525104.1:895-1234 GCF_000836215.1 Papilio polytes
ATAACTTATATTAAGCCTGTCTCAATTGAATGTCAAGTCTAGTGACTCCACTCTATAATATGATAAAAATGTTAAAGTGACGGAGCAAAACAAATTCTAGCCTAATTATAGATGATTGCTGAGGATTCGGATTTAAAAGTTTCAGTTTCCTAACATTTACACATTTAAATATTTACATAAAATGAAAAAGAAACTGCTTACCTCTAGAGGTCGATAGGTCGAATTCCCAAAGGCGGACGAGTTGATTATTTCCGAAGCCGGGCTCGAGGTGGTCGGGCACAGTGTACTCTTCGGCCCCCTCGAAGGAGCCGCCGGGCAGGTAGGGGCTTATGGTTGGCG
>NW_013525104.1:1403-2252 GCF_000836215.1 Papilio polytes
CATCTGGTACACTATGCAGCCGAAGGCCCACAAGTCGGAGGCTCGCGTGTTCACGCGGTTCTGCAGCAGGTCGGGGCTTACATACTGAGCTGTTCCCACGAAACTTATTTTTCTAGAGCGGTCATTTCTACCCGGGCTGTCGTCGTCCTCCTCTACCGGAACCGTGCACGGGTCATTCGACCTGATCTCTTCGGGGGGTAATATTTTAGCCGTCCCGAAATCGGCTATTTGTAAATGCATATTTTCATCTAGTAATATGTTTTCTGGTTTCAAATCGCGGTGAATAATACCTAAAGCGTGCATCTTTTCTAGGGCCAACAATAGTTCGGCGGCATAAAATTTGGCTACATTAAGCTCGAAGGAGCCTACTTTATTTATATAAGGCAACAGTTCGCCGTTCTTGGCGTACGATAATACAAAATACAATCTCTCGTCGTCTTGAAAGGTGCAGTACAGCTTCACGAAACCGTGTGGCACATTGAACAGTTTGTTTAGAGCATCTTTCTCCCGTTTTACGTATTCCCGCTTCTTGTGCCGTATTATATAAAGTTTCTCGCATACCTTGACTGGAAAGAAAAAAAATTAATTAGTTAATAAAATCCAATTAGTTAACATACAATTAATTTTACACCTGTTTACAAGGTATACTAAATAAATATTCTATGGGACTTTTTTATCATGAAGAAGTATGAAGTTATAGAATACTTACTTGCATATTCTTTTCCGGTGTGAATGTCCTTCGCGAGGAATACAGTGCTGTAGCAGCCTTCGCCGATCAGTTTGCCGAATATGTAATCTTTGGCGGTGCGCTTGGTGGGCCTGTAGGGTTGCGGGGCGGCGGGAGTGGTG
>NW_013525105.1:0-633 GCF_000836215.1 Papilio polytes
GTTCGACGGCAATCCGACGAACATGCGGCTTTTTATTCCCCAGTTATTGCAACATAAAAGAAACTAATCATTACACAAATATAAATACATACAATAGCTTATAACTAAATAAGGCACATAAGCTAACTTGGGAACGAGTTCGCGGAACGGTTCGTTTACAAATATGACAATCATCGTCCGTCAGGCGCTCGTCCGGGAATCACGTAACGTTCAGGGATGCTTCAGCATTTCAAAATTCTCGTGAGGTTTTCTTTTTCATGTATTGTTTGAGTTTGAGCCGGCCGCTATCGGTTTCCGATCAGTGCAGGCCGCGCCGCCGCGTCGGACGCACGTCTCCCGTTGATCCCATCTCGATTTGTTTATACACGAACACGTGTCCCGACTTCGGTATTATAAACATTCGCTGAGGACACACATGTGAAATGTTCGAACTTGTAGTGGTACAAAAAATAAGTGTGTATGAGTTAAATTGATTAATCTAAAGATAAAATTTTGGATTTATTTTTAAATAATGATGTAGTGATATTTAGAGAGGATTAAATGAGAAATGAAATGGAGAAGTTTTCGTGTTTGGATGTGAGCTTGTGTGGTGCGGATTGTCGGCGCGTGGTGCTGCAGCTGGTGGTGGCGCTG
>NW_013525106.1:0-5514 GCF_000836215.1 Papilio polytes
TTGTCGTATTCAATGTGTTACCTATACTCTATACTCTTGAGAATTAAATTAAATATGCTTTAAAAAACCGAGGACCTCATTTTACTTCTAACACACAAATCCGAGTAGCAATATACAAAAACTAGATGTCTAGGGTCCCTACTAAACGTATCAGAAATCAAAATGAGGTCCTTGGCAAACGAATACTCAATACATGCTCTACATAGAATTCAGATCATCACTTCTGCGTTATCCTCATTCATGTACAATGCAGTCATCATCATCTCCTTATCCTACTTCCGTAGGGTCGGCGCAACAGATTTTGTCCTCCACATAACTATCATACGTCATCTCAGTGCTGTCCTCATTTTTTCTTTTTCGGGTCTCTAAAACCTTAGATTCGGGACTATTTTTTGCCCGCCTGCCTGTCGCCAACCCTAC
The DNA here is from genome assembly GCF_000836215.1 of Papilio polytes. Lineage (NCBI taxonomy): Eukaryota > Metazoa > Arthropoda > Insecta > Lepidoptera > Papilionidae > Papilio > Papilio polytes. Next base: position 421 of record NW_013525106.1, read on the forward strand.
TTGGGATTATTTAAATGTACAATTATTACATTTATTTCATGTACAATGCAGTATATCTTACTATTATAAATGCGATTGTTTGGATGGATGTTAGCAGGTATCTTTTAAAGGGTTCATCAGACCTTGATGTGGCATTTATTTAGAACATACTCTTGAAGAACACTTGGACTATTTACTTTTGTTTTTTAATTCCGCGCTAATTAACTGCGAACAAGCTTGGTTATGTCTGTAGATTTTCCTCTTGGTTTCGAAAGGAAATGTTTAGAAAGACACTATGGTTATGATGTCCACCGAGGGGGGTTATCCAAATAACCCAAGCATCTTCAAGTGCGTTGGACGTGGCTATGATATCTCAGATGGAAGAAAGAAGTGCTCCACTGCAGTCAGCTTGCGCGCTTCCGACTAAAGCAAACCCTTTATGCTACGAGTATATAGTCTAGTAATAATAATAATGTGTCTTGATGTCATTTCTGCAACTATTAATTTCATTCGATCATTTATTTTGTCTGAACTGAATAATAAATCTTAATGATCTATGTATCTGGTGATAGTTTGTTTCCTTCCTTTTAAAAATGCTTAGTAAATAATTGGAACGATTTACTATCGAAAATTCGATTAATAGCAATCGATAACTAATCATAGGACATCCGATAATAGACAATGTTGAATAATTGATTTTATTTGTACTATTAAATTGTAATATAGATTGAAAAGATAATAATCTACAGGTGGCCAGTAATTGTTTATTGTTGTCCTCACTTAAGGTTTTTAGAGATAAAAATGGTGCGTTAAAAAACTAGTAGGTATATTGTTAATTTATGCTTCTTTTCAACTTTATTTTGTGACTCGCTTTCGCACGGGACTCCATCCGCGTGTAATTAAAAAAAACCAAAAGTAAGTAGCCTATGTGTTCTTCCAAACTATCCTCTACATCTGTGCCAAATTTCATCGAGATCCGTTCAGCCGTTTAGGCTACAAACTCTAACAAACATCCATCCATCTAAACTTTCGCATTTAAAATATTAGTAAGAAGTATAAAGTAAGATTGCAAAGTACATTTTTAATCAATTAAACGGCGTAAACTACCAGACATTGGTGATAGGCGGCAAAGTCTGAATAAGGGGATTTAAAAAAAAAACTTTAAGTGAAATAGGAATATGTAAATAAGTAAAACGTTACAGATATATTGCACAACTTTGCGAAACCTTAACTACAAAAATCTGTTTCTTTTTGAGTTTAACTTCCTTAAGGTGTGGCAGTAAATTTTTCCTGAACCTTATCAATAATTTCTTAAGAATAAACGATATCTCGTTCTAAATATATGTTAAATGATTAATCAAAGATATTCGATACAATATTAAAGGAAACCCCCGAAAATCGAAACGATTTCACAAAAAGCCGGTAAAATTATCAGATTATTTAAATCTTGATAGCCGAATCTGTGATCATTGATCATTATTGAAGATAGAAATCAAACAGTTGATAATATTAATAAGTATATAAAAATCAACATCAAGTTTCAATTTACTTGTCTTTGTTAAAGTGCCGAAAACATGAAGACGGTGACGTTTCTATTATTAAGTGTGTTAATAGGTTTAGCGGTTGCTGAGGAACCCGAGGCGCCGTTAGCTGAAGAATGTGACAAGGAACTTTGTGAACTACCGAAATGTAGATGCTCGTCTACCGATATACCTGGAGATCTAGCAGCAAGAGATACCCCACAGGTAAAAAAATACATCACACTATCATTCCACCCCAGATCAAAGACCATCCAAAGCTTTCTTTCAATAAGCTATTTATTTCCCTATCCAGTTAATAACCTTAAACTGTGACAAAGATCGATCTCATCGTTTTAATTACTTTTAAATATTTAGAAAAGTGGTTATAATAAATGCAGCAAGTACAAAACATAGACCATAGAGAATTAAAGTTGTATAAAACTGTAACCAACTCCTCAACAGAAGAAAGTCAACGTAAACTATAAAACTTAATCTAAATGTATATTCTAATTAGAATTTACTTGTCAATTACAGTTCGTTCTTCTCACTTTCGATGATGGCGTCAACATTCGTAATATCGAGACCTACCGTGAAATCCTCTACCGGCGCACCAACAAGAACAACTGCCCCGCCAGTGTCACTTTCTTCGTTAACCACGAATACACTGACTACCAGCGTGTCAATGAACTATACAATCAAGGTTTCGAGATTGCCCTACACTCCATCACTCACCAAACTCCTCAATCGTACTGGGCTGAAGCAACCTATGAAGATATGATGAAGGAATTCGGAGACCAGAAACGTCAGATGTCGCACTTCGCCAACATTCCCTCAGATGCCATACAAGGTAGGCATCTGATATTTTTCAGCCTCCACCAGTTGTTACGGATCTTGACAAATTCACAAATCTGACCTAGTTCATATACTGTAGTAAAAACGCTAACACATGTTTCAGGAATCCGAATTCCCTTCCTGCAAATGACTGGAAATGCCAGTTTCCAAGTAATGGCAGAGACTGGTCTTCGGTATGACTCTACGTGGCCAACCACTCGCTTTACCGACCCCGGCAAGTGGCCATACACATTGGACTACGCGTCTACACAAGACTGCGTCATTCCTCCTTGCCCGACTGCGTCAGTTCCCGGAGTTTGGGTTCTCCCGATGATAAGTTGGACAGATCTCAATGGATTCCCTTGTTCTATGGTCGATGCTTGTGTATTTGTGTAAGTAGAAAATCTATAAATTCAATTAGCAATAACATATTATTAATAGTGGTAGTGCCCGCTTTAACATCTTAGCACGAATGGGCCGGCACGCCCGGAGTAATACCACGACCACACAGAAGACAGGCGTCAAATGGAAGCAATTCCATGTTTCGTCCGATGAGTGTCGTGCCGGAGACTTAATAAGTCCCTTTCTCCTTACCACCCTTTTCTTATAAGGAGAGGATGGGAAGGGGAAGTGGATTTGACAGTGGAGGAGATGCATAGAAAGGGCAAATATCCTCTTTAGCTGCGTCTCCTCCTCCGTCGTATAAGGGTAGGCAACGCATCTGCAATTGCGGATGTCTATGGGCAGCGGTCGCTTCGCCATTTTTGCGGATTCAGGGGGCCGCATGCTCGTTTGCCACCTTATGATATAAAATATATATATATTCCTTAATTAAGATTTAACATCTATTGCTTACGACATTTAAGAAAAAATCAGTCTGTAGACAAAAAAATTAAAATACCATTGTCCTCTTCAATTTATATATTGAGATACAATATTCAATCTGTAATCAAACAAAATCAAAAAACCATTGTACTCTTCAATTTTTACATAAGTTGAAGAGTACAATGGCTATTGATAAATCTTGATCTTTCATTTAATCCACTAATTTCCTTATAAATAACTACATTTATATGAATATTCTAGGCCTCCTCATCATGATGAAGATGCGTGGTTTAAGTTCATCCTCACTAACTTCGAGAGGCATTACCTCGGTAACCGCGCTCCTTTCGGCTTCTACGTCCACGAATGGTACATCTCTGCCTACCCCGGGGTCAAGCGAGCGTTGATCCGATTCTTAGATCTAATCAACAGTCTAAATGATACGTTCATGGTAAGCAATTTTTCATTATTGTCGATGTCACGAATCAAAAAGGTTCCTATTTGTGATTTGAACAGAATAAACAAACTGCATATTAAACGAATTCATTCACAAAGTAATGATTGTTATATTTTGTAGAGCCTTGTGATTTATAAGGCTTGCTACATAGCTTACGGAGTACAGCTAAATCCGAAAGTTTCTGGAGGCTTAATATGACTTGAGCACTTATTGGACAGACACTTCGTTAACACTAATAGTAGCCAATGAACGCTAGTTGAAATTTAATTTCAACCAATCACAACAAAGCGCTAAACGTTACTGTGTGTAAATTCATGTTCGATCTGAATATAATATTTTAAAGAAAACTTGCTATATTGGTGTATACCATCTTTGTATTTCAGGTTAGCGCTGGTGAAGTTATCGACTGGGTTGAGAATCCAGTGCCGGTAAACGAATACGTGAAGAAGGAATGCAAGAGTTTCACGCCTACGAATTGTCGCGCCACCAGCTGCGGACCTCTCACCTCAACACATACTGAGGTAAAATCCAAAAGTATTTTAGCAATGTATTATTTTTTATAAATAAACTAGCGTCTGATAAGAACGCTTACAGTCAAAACTACCTCACAACTGTTTTATCGCGCTTTGATTCCGATGAGTCTATTTGAAGGTGCAAGTTGAGCAACTAAACATTTGAATTGGTTGCAAAACAATCGACAATCACACAACTGTTGTGCGATAGCTTAGTAAAAGAAGTGTGCCCGCGCTTGTAGCATTAGTTAAACTTCTTGAATAAAACATTAGTAATTACAAGCTTACAATTAGCTAATAATTTTTGCAGTCATCATTGCATTGGTGTAAAAAGTTTAGCTGATGCTATGACTGTACCATAAAAATATCGTCATCTCTTTTACTCTCTCTAAAAATATAGAGATAGCAATACGTTTTTATGATGTTTTTGTTTTGTTTTAGATGAGTTACTGGATGCAGATTTGTAACACATGCCCGAGAGTCTACCCCTGGCTAGGAAATCCTCTTGGAGAATAATTTATTACTACATTAATTAAATTATAGCAATATGTAATGATTATTTTGTCTTATTTCTCTCTACTACATTTTTTTTTAATCTTAGTAATATTATAAATGCGAAAGTTTAGATGGATAGATGTTTGTTAGAGTTTGTAGCCTAAACAGCTGAAAGGATGTCGAAAAATGTCGATGAAATTTGGCATAGACGTAGGGGATAGTCTGGAAGAACACATGGGCTACGCACTTTTGTTTTTTTATTCCTACGCAGATGGAGTCGCGGGCGAAAGCTAGTTACAAATGAATCATGTTTAATAATAAATTAGCGTTTGACCACAATCCCACTTAGAATTAAGTTAACATGTGGTCGAAGTAGTCAAAGTTTACTTGGGGAGGAGAAGGCGGCAATATGCCGCCGCCCTCGCCTCTTCCTGTCCTTCTCGTCTACAGCGACAGGGCGGTAGATTCAGGGAAATCT
>NW_013525107.1:0-853 GCF_000836215.1 Papilio polytes
GCCAGAATGCACCCCCAATGATATTCCCGCCAGTGCGAGGCAGGTCTTTCTAGACCCACCAGAACTAGGGTAGCTTAAATTGCTATAACTTTGTGGAAACATAATGTATTTGTCGGAGTGACGAGCAGTTTTGCAGAATTAAATTCCGAAGCTAGATCATATACACGGTAACAATTTTTCACTGTGGGCGTGCGTATGTCGGAGATAATGAAATAACAATCGCGTAACATTAGAAACACTAACTATTATTATGTTAACGGCAATTTTCGCATTTGCTATGAACTATTTGACAAATGTAAATAATAAAGTTTTTATAATTGAATACGGATTAAACCGCACGGGAACTGCAAGTATAGTACAAAGAGGAAAGATTTGCATTTTTGTATGTATTGAAATAATTCAATAACTACTGAGTAGATTTCAAACTACGTTATCAGTGAGTAACATAGGTTACGTTTCTTATTACTTTTTAATTTCAAGCGTGCGAAGTCGCGAGCGACAACTTCTTTAAATATAATGAAAAGCTATAATTCGTTTAAGTTGCCATCGATTGACAAACTTAATAAAAACATAACCAGCACAGTCGTTTCGTAAACAGGTCTCGACAATTTTGTTTATGTTACAACTTTGTTGAACGCTTCAAGCTAATGAATGTTTACCTAAAACACGGTCATGGTGTTTTCGTAAAATCTTCAAAGTCGATAAAACAGCTTTGATCAACGATGCGAAGATTTACCAAATTGTGTTTTATCATAATTTGTTTTATGTAACTTGATTTAATAAATTTGATACTTGTGAGACAATTTGTAAGAAATATTCATTATTTTCATTAAAAAAAGTAAAACTAGTGTTA
>NW_013525108.1:0-2075 GCF_000836215.1 Papilio polytes
TTTACAAAACGAACCGAATAATACCTAACGTTTATATTGTACGGCGCACATTGGGCTGTATCAAGTTGCTCCATAGACAACTTTATCTGATGTTTGAAATGTCTCTTTTTGTTGCTTGAATGTGCTTTGTTTCAGTAAATGCATACCTTATAACGTAATATTTATCTTGTATCGATGTTTTTGGCGCAATTAGAACGTTTTCTCTGAAAATTTGTATGGAGTCGCCCTCAAAATTGGCGATAACTCAGCTATCGCACAATTGCGCCTTATTTTCTCTGAGATTACGTTTGTACAACTTGTAACGATTTTTTGGGTATACTATTGGACACGGGCATGGGTGCGATTTTTGACTTATTCAATGTCAAAGGTAGTAAAAATTACTTTTTCTCGTATTTCAGCGGAATGGTTAGCTTTATCAAAAAGTTGACTAGCACGAAGTTGTAGATCATGCAATTGCCTATAAAATATCCATACATACTTTTTTATAAGAGCCATAGTTTCAGAGATATAGCGATTTGCACATCAAAATTGTTCCGATTAACGTACTCGATACTTTAATAACTAATAATCCCTAACCACTGGAACCAGAGGTTTGAAATTTTGCGTTAAAGTTTCTATTACTGTTTTAGATGAGCGCTAAGAAAGGATTTTACGAAAATCGTCCCATAAATGTCCAACGTGGGGGTTGAAATTTGCATGGAAAGATTTTCAAGCAAAGTGACTTGTCAAAACAAAACTACAATTTTAAAAATAAAAAAAACTTAGTTAAAGGTAGGACAGAAAAAGTTAATAACGAATGATACCATACCATATAGTTCCCCAAAATTCTCAGCCGTCGCTAATGAATATTAAAATTACGGCGAATCTGCAGATAAGGTCTTCATTAAGCCCCGTTATGTCAGCAGTTTTTTTCGGATTTTCAAAAAATCTTCTTGCCGTGTTCCCATCATTGGTGGTTCCGTGACCTTGTTTGATCATGTCTATAAAGAGTCTAAGTTCTTTTTGGAATCTGTCTCTAATCACCTGCTGCCTTACTTTTATGGTTACTCGATCAGCATCTCTAGCAGCCCATTTTTTAAAGTCCAGTCTATGCAATATATGCAAGAGGCACTCATATTTATGCTTGCATGGAGTGTAGAAAGACCAAGATCCATCATATTATATGATATTGGTTTTTCTTTAACTTCTGCCAACTGGTTCATTTGTGAAGGTTTTGGTTAAACAAAAATAACATGTAGCTAAGGATTTTGCCTCTGATAGGTAAGTGCAAATCTTGCCATCTATCATGGTTACCATAAGTTTGTGTTCATTTATATTGCTGACAAATTTTGATGGCCTCAGGTCTGCTATTTCATTTTTTGTTCTTCTTCCTTTACCACTGCTTTACTTTGTTTAACAAAAGTGAACCGTACAGGACGACAATATGCGGCCGAGCAAAGTTTATGATTCTGCCAGATTGACTCTCCTTCACAAGTCATTTTTAATGGCACTAATAACGTCATGAAAATACTGGAATCGTCGTTTTCAAAATCCTTTCTTTATTTGTATCTACTCTGACTGGATGCTCCATCGAAACACCACATACTAATCAACTGCAGTTGTTTGTTTTTAACAGTACAAACAGAAACTAATTATGAAAATGTATCTACTGCTAGTGAATAAGTTAATTTTTTAAGTTAAATCTTTCGATGCAAATTTCAACCCCCACGTTGGACATTTACGGGACGATTTTCGTAAAATCTTTTCTTAGCGCTCATCTAAAACAGTAATAGAAACTTTAACGCAAAATTTCAAACCTCTGGTTCCAGTGGTTAGGGATTATTAGTTATTAAAGTATCGGGTATATTAATCGGAACAATTTGGATGTGCAAATCGCTATATCTCTGAAACTATGGCTCTTATGAAAAAAGTATGTATGGATATTTTATAGGCAATTGCATGATCTACAACTTCGTGCTAGTTAACTTTTTGATAAAGCTAACCATTCCGCTGAAATACGAGAAAAAGTAATTTTTACTACCTTTGACATTGAATAAGTCAAAAATCGCACCCGTGCCCGTGTCCAATAGTATACC
>NW_013525109.1:0-1242 GCF_000836215.1 Papilio polytes
TGGATATATAAATCTTTTCATAATGGTTAGATATTTATAACAGATATGATATAGGTGTATAAATATATAAATATCTATATTTCATAACATAGATATTTAGATATTTATATAACCTATATTATTATTTTAAATAACGCTTGTTTGCCCCATTTCATTAAAAAAAAATTAAAACAAAACAAGAAAGAAAGAAAGTTGTAAACTATGAAATGCAGATGGCGCTTTTCTTCGTGTTACCCAATTTTAGGCCGAAGATTGGTCTCTATTTCAGTATGTTACAAAGTACTCTGTGGTGTGTACCCACAATTGACGTTTGTCACTGTCTCGCTTTACTTAATTCAAATATATTTATTTAGCTGTAAAGGTATCCCAATGTATATTTAAGCAAAGACATTTTTAGTACAAATTTTAAAGGCTATACTTATTGGTACTTTATGATTTTTTTTTTCTATTGTTCCAAAGAGAATTCGGTTTAGACATTTTAGTTATAACTATATTTAGTCTGTAGCAACAGGACCGAGTGAGCATAGTTTTTTTAACATAATTTTCGGTGTTGTCAGTAACAATTTACATATCAAAGCACAGCGGAGATTTAATTAGGTCACGCGTCTGCCTGTTGCGCCCTCGACACATCCGAGCCACACCGCGCGCCAGTTACGCCTGCTCCGGATGTTTCACGGCCGCCATATTTAATTTATATATAAAAGAAAATAGACTATGTCACTACAATTCATTTTCCTTAAAATTTTTAACACGTTCACATTAAACAATTTTACATATATAAGTAGAATCCCTGTTTAGTATCAGTGAAAAATCTTCAAATATTGTTATCTTGGATTCTTAACTATTTTTTTTATGAATGAATGATGTTCTCCGTGACGTAATCCATGAATGGCGAACCTAGGTCCTAGAGTATGGTTCTGGTGTGTTCCTTGGAGATACCGGAACCTGCGTCAATGTAAATAAAGGATGGCTACCGAGGGGGTTTTAGTAGGTCAAATCCTACATAACCATGCATTCCTCCAGAAGGCAAGGTATCTTTTGAAGATTCCCCCCCCCCCGACACCAAAAAAAAGGTCCTAGAGTATGATCAGAGATGACTGCCAAATACGAACTCCTTTCATTATAATAAATATTGCAAGAAGAAAACATTGATATGAAATTAAAATGAACTGAGAACTCAATGAAGTATTAATATACATAAAATAGTTCACTTATTACTGCTTATTCGAACTTCGCAAGTTA
>NW_013525110.1:0-752 GCF_000836215.1 Papilio polytes
CCACGCCCACCGCGCCCGCCGCTTGCACGTACGACTGGATTCAATTTATATAAAGTGGATAACTTCATTAAAATGTTTAATAAATATACGTAAAACATTTACCTGGACAAAAATATGCTTGATCCGATTTAATATAAAACTATCAGCATGACACTATCGTGATGTCTAATGAAACTATTACACAAACGTACAAACAGATATAATTTTTAAATTAAAAAAAAATATTGATACTTAACTACCTTCTAATAAATAACCGCGAAAATTTGTATTCACTCGATTCGCTAAAATATTGTCTAATGCTTTAGGTAAGAAATAGTTGAATTTCAATATTTATAAAGCGATATATAAGAAAACTAAAGAGGATAAATAGTACCGACAAGTAAATAGAGCATTGACAAGACATACATGACAAGACATACAATATACTCAGCGAGGGGGGTGGGGGCCACTGACCTGGTAGCGCGCCAGCGTCTAGACATGGAACGACACACAGCTTTATGTACAAGTGCCGCCTCACTGCTGCACTCACAATCATTACTGATTCTCTTATTTCTACATATTGTATCATGAGTCTCATAGGACAACACGACAAACGAGCAACAGCTCATTTACAGTTAAGTGATCATGTACATCATATAATGACAAACTTATTGTTGATGGCATTGGCAGTTAAAGTGTAGGTGTAGACGTAGGTAGAGGGGAGGTACCTGGTGCATGGCGACCTGCTGCAGCGCGACGACGGCCGACTGCTG
>NW_013525111.1:0-563 GCF_000836215.1 Papilio polytes
ATAAAGCGGTTCTTTTATTACTGTTGCATAATCGGATATACTAAATTGCGATATTTCAGTATTAGAATTAGGAGGTGGATTTAAAATGATTTGGTCTGTTACATTATCCGTCATTACTGTTGTCTTCGATGACATATCTATATTATTTGAGGTCTGTGCAATATTGCCTTGTGAATGCGTAATCAAATTTGTTAAAAAGGCTACTTGTTGTGACAAAAATTCATATTGTAGATCTCCTACCTTACGTTGCCTCTTTCTTGAAGTCCTAGCAATTCCTTCCTCAGCCGATCCTCGCTCCTCACTCTCCGAACTTGAATCCAAAGACGATGTTGAACTGATACATCTTTTCCTATTTCCTTCATCCACTAAATTATTTTCCATCGCAAATTATAATGCTAAAACACTTTTTTTAAAAATAACTTTTAACAAAAAAGAGAGGGTAATTTTATATCTATTTTAGTTTAACTTTAACGTTCTAAAAGTTACTACGATATACGATATAGTCGCTAAGACGTCTGAACACTAGGAAAAACGACGCTATAATGTCGAAAGAAAGCAACTTG
>NW_013525112.1:0-1128 GCF_000836215.1 Papilio polytes
ACGATTGTTTTATTATATTTTTGAACTGAATCGTAGGCGATTAATTCCAACATTCATACCAACATTTCATAAAAAAAACTCGCATTGTTACCAATGGAGTTTAGAGGCCGCTGGTGCGCGAAATGAAAAGATAAATTAGGCGTAACATCACAAAATGGCTACCAGGGAAATACACCGTTTGTTTGAATTATAGCAAGGAATTTATTACATTTTTTCTGATAAAAATTAAAATGTTTGTAACTTTTATACTTAAAAAGTTTCTTAATTCTCGGTAATACTAGAATTTATGTTTGAAATTCAATTATAGAGAGAAGTAGTTTTCTCGCGTCTCCGTCCCCGAATAGCTAAATAAAACAAAAGTAAGTAGCTTATGTTCTTCGAGGCTCGTCTCTATATGTATAAATTTCATCGAAATACGTTTAGGCTACAGACTCTAACAAACATCCATCCATCTAAACTTTCGCAATTATAATATTAACTAACTAGTATAACTTTTATTAAAATGTTTAGATGCCTGTCACCAAATTGTAAATTGTCTGACAACAATCGAACTTGTAAAATATGTGATGGAAATATCGGATTTTGTTCCCGTATCTGACAGTGACGTCATATGTTTTTACAGTGATAGTGCCCGCTTTAACATTGCACGAATGAGCCGACACGCCCGGTGTAATACCACGACCACACAGAAGACAGGCGTGAAATGGAAGCAAGTCCGTGTTTTGTCTGATGAGTGTGGTGCCGGAGGCCTAATTTAAGTCCCTTTCTCTTTACCATCCTTTTCTTGTAAGGAGTGGTTGGGAAGGAGAAGTGGATTTGTCGGTGGAGGAGATGCATAGGAAGGGGAAATATTCTCTTTATGTGCGTCTACTCTTCCGTCGTTTAAGGTTAGGCAACGCATCTGCAATTGTGGATGTCTATGGGCAGCGGTCGCTTCGCCGTTGTGGCGGATTCTAGTGGCTGCTTGCTCGTTTGCCACCAAATTTTATATAAAAAAAATATGAGAATACATAATTTTAAAACCGAAGACCTATACGAATTTTAAAAGTTTCAATTCTGAATTACAATACCACTATTTTCATCTTTTAATCCTTTTTTTACAGATCGAGAATGCCCTGAACTGGAACA
>NW_013525113.1:0-5784 GCF_000836215.1 Papilio polytes
TGCTGTACCTCTACTCGCAATATAGCTCTCTCTTGGCCCCCGCCACTTTAGTTTTACAAGTTTAGTTTTAAGCTTTATCCTTGGTTAGGGGCGTCTTAATTATTATTTTCTCCTTTATACAAAGGAGTAGTAGACGATTTGGTTGTGGTTGTGCGACCTAATTCCTACGACTTACAATTTTTTTTGTAAGTTTAGATAAGTTCTAAAATAAAACGGCTCACAGTGACGAGGCCGCCGAGGACGAGGTCGCCGGGCAGCACGGCGGCGCGGGCGGGCCAGCGCACCGCTTGCTGATGCGCGCTCGCGACCAGCCCTAGCTTTGTTTTAGTCTTCTTTGATGTTTTTCTGGACTTAATCTTTCTGTTACCGCTAGGTGCAATAGTATAAGAGTCCATTTTGAAATCATCTTCACGAGGTGATTTCGATTTTTCGGCTGATTTGCTAGCGGTCGAGGAGGCAGAAGTATAGAGAACTCCAGAGCCGGAGAGAAAGGAAGCCATACTAGAAATATTTTGACTGTTCTTTAATTTACTATGCACTAAAATAGTGGCAGATAGGTGCGGTGCTGCGCTCGGTTGCCGACTAACGGGGTGTTTTATCTTTTTTATCTTCTTGGACAAATCGAAAGGTCCAATGAGTGGCCTGCTCTCCCTGGCAGTCCTCGTGTGGTACATGAACGTCGTGTTCTGTGCCATTGCTCCGCCGTTCCTCGTAAGAGAGCAAAAAGGAAACGCGATGAAGACCAGCAATGCAGACAAGGATCCGATTAGCCACATTTCTACATCAAAGGGTTGTTTCCGCTATATTTTCGCAAAATTAAACAGTTGTGAATTCCATGTTATTTTAAATTTAGTAAAAGACACTTATACTTTCGCAAAAGATGTTTAATGTGAATCGAATTAATGTTTTCATATCGTTAAGACGAAATAAGTTTGACTACTATAATAGTGCGACGTGACACCCCTCACAAGACGAGCGGCCCGGCGCGGAGCGCGGCCGATACTGCCGACCGCCGGCTGCCGCGCGGCCGCGGGGCTCCCCGTTGCGGTGCGACGCGGCCCAAGCGGCTATACTCGTAGTACTCATATAGCGCGCGGCACATTGTAGTAATAAATAGTGAAAAAAAAGTGAATAATACTTATTAATTATAAGTTACTCGTGTTTAAATTTACTATAACTAAAACTAACTAAGAACTAACCTATTGGGAAAGATTGAGCAAGATGTATTTTGCAGTTAGCGAGTGCCGCGGAGATGTGGCTACAGTTGGTACAGCGGCCACTGGCGACAGGCGCGGTCGCGACTTCTGTACTCATTTAGCACATCTTAAAAAAGACCCAGAACTGTTGTGATTTGACAAACTGTATGTTATTGATTCTGTTTTTTGTTTGTAATTATAGTATTTGCAAATTTTTCATAATTGACTATCAATTTATGCAAAGAAGTTCTGAGAGTAATTTCGGTATTCGAATCTAAACCGCTGTCAGGAATACGAGTAGTACCATTTAGATTATTAACTATGTATATCATGCGTCGAACCTCATGTATTAAATAGTTAATTTCTTTTATTACATAAAGGAGGGAATGTAGCTGAGCAAAATGTACGTACAAAATATTCACAGTACAAAGTTGTCGCAGTTAACAGTTCCGTTGAAGCTTTTTCCGTAAAAAACTTTCTCTGAACAGCTGAAAGGCCTCTTTGTAAAACTTATTTGTACGAGTGAACCTTTTTAACTGAAGCGTACCCTTCGATTTATGTTCAAAGTGGCAGCCATTGAGTCATTACGTGTTTTATTGTTTCCCAATGAAGCGCAACAGCGGCCACGCGGCCGAGAACGGCACTCGCGACGAAATATATTATTATTTCTTTAACTTTGTACCACTAAAATAGTGCATCTCAAATGAAACAACATACATATAAATGTTATAAACATATCTAAAAAAACGCATTTTTTACAATAAAACTTGTAATTCACAAAAAAAAATACCCTGGAGCAGGAATTTCTTTTTTTTTTAACCTTATGTATGTGTTAATTGAAAGGAAATGAAAGTCTGTATGGTGTAATAGACAGTGATATTGTAGTACACAAGACGTGATGCGCGTCCTGCGCTCTACACACTTTACTCGAACTTTGAATACTTTCGTAGGTGTACAGTTAACGTTACACAAACACGTAACTAATGACACTTCTGCAAAGCAAATGTACTCGTAATGAGAGAGCTGTAGCAAAGTCAACATCGCATCGCGGTGATTAGCGCACGTTGTTTGTGTTGTGTCGTGTTGTGACGACTCAGCACACAACAAACATGTCATCGGAGATGTAAATTTATTAACTCACATTAAGAGCACGCGTACACCTTTGATTAAACTATCGCACAACTGTTTTGCGATTGTCTATTGTTTCGCAGCCAATTCATCTGTTTAGTAGCACAATGAAAAACTCGATTAGTTTTTGCCCCTCCATTTAAGCTCATAGGAATCAAAGCGACACTAAACCGTTGTACAATAGTTTACTTTTAGGAGTGCGCACACTTGAACACCTAAATTTTCTATTCAGTAGTTAGGTACAGTTGTTACTACGAGTAGTAGCTCATAGAATCAAGCTCGTCGTTACACACAAATTGCTTCCATCTAATGTCGTCTAATGTAAGTAATCTAATAAAGGGCTTACACACGCCGAAGAGATTTAGCTCCCAACAGATTACAAAGAGCTTTCCTTAAGTACTTTTTTGTACGAAGGCTTCTATTAAAGTTCCCTGTATCGGCGGCGGCGACAAACTTTGATAGAAGTTTCGTGTTGCCTTTAGAAATTCTCAGTATATAACGTCTGCTGAATACATTGTATAAATGTAGTTACTCGCGTAGCAACGCAGTTTTCGGTTTCGGTTCTACGAGCACGATACGAGGAACAATGTAACATATCGCGTGATACAATTCCCGCTTTACGACGTCGTAAGTTAACGCTATCTCATGTAATTTTTTACTTTTATACAATACTCAAAGAAAATCGCCCAAATGATTTAGTGGTGTAAATAAGTTTATGGCGAGTGAGAATCGAATTCGTTTTTCACTAATTAAAAAGTAATATCCTACGTCCATTGTAGCATGTGTTTTGTACGAATATACTCGTATGTATATCTATACTAATATTATAAACAAGAAATATTTGTATTTTTGTATGTATTGAAATAACTCAAAAACTACTGGGCCGATTTCAAAAATTCTTTCACCATCAGAAATGTAGTTTATCTGTGAGTAACATGAGCTATATTTTCTTATTATAAATGTTTAGGTACTATTAATAAACAGTGTGTTTCTGGACGGCAGCGTAAATATTCACCAAACTTTAACTTTTCTCGGCTTACGCTGCCTAAACCGTTAGAGGCACATAAAAATGATATATGAAAGAATTGTAGACCTCAAAAGTTCTACAGAAAAGTCAGCAATAGCGTATATCTATCTTTAACGGTTTTCTTACAATAACCACTTTTTTGTTTCCAAAATGAATTAAGAACCACACGCTATTTGCGGCGTTCTTTTATTGGTTTTAATATTTGTCCTTAAAAGAATTTAAATTGGACTTATATTTTAAAAGATATCGCGAACACAAACAATAACGGTAACCGAAAAATCAGCTTGCAAGCTACCAGGCTTAGAAATGTGGAATCTGAAAGATGTCTGTTATTACGTACATTACTACCAAGTTAATACTTTTAGTAATAGGTTGAAAAAAAGGGCGAACGTAAGTTTTGAACCTCCACATTTCACGCGGACGAAGTCGCGTGCACAAGCTAGTCTAATATACTTTTGGCGCTCCGGGAACGAATTGGAATAAAATAATAAGACTGTGGGCCGTCAAAAAATAAATTACATATAAATAAATACACAGTTTCCACCCGGGTTAGGCTGTGGATTACAGTCAGGTAAAAAAATGTTCGAATCTCAAAATCTAACAATCTCCGCTGCAAAAAGTTAAAAACGCAATAATTCATTTTAGTTAGTGGCTATTTTAATACTTTTCCAAATTTACAAGAATACGCCCTTTATTTTTTAACTTGTCTCACTTTTTGTTTTTAGATATTGTCTTGTTTTGAAATCGGTATCCTCTTTGTCTTTTTATTCTGTTTACGACATAGTTATATTTCAGAAGAGGGGCACAAAGAAACCGCGCAATAGAATTAGGGACTAAAGTATATACGAGTAGGTAAGGAAAGTGCTAAGGACGCGGGCGGGAAAAATCTTTTATGCGAACGTGATGTGACACGTGATCGAAATGCTAATATTTTGCGATGTTTAGTGTGCAAGCTGACTGCACTGTGAAATCCATAAACAAGGCAGTTGTTGTGTGAGTAGTAACGTCGCCTCGACCTGCACCACCAACTTGCACCAACAGCCTACACGCTCGGCGGCCGTGTGACGTATGTGCAAGGAAGGAAAGTGCATTGTAAAGGTTTATGGATCATGAGAAGTTGTCTCATGATCCATAAACCTTTACAATGCACTTTCCTTCCTTTCCATTGTGTAAAGTTTATATTTTCAATACAGAAGTGTGAAAACTCGAGGAGTTTGTGAATCGAGTGAATCATGTACACACAAAGCAGACGTCTCGCTCCAGTGAATACAAGACGAGACTCGCGCTTCCTCGGGGAAAGTTGACAACTTGTATTGTTTGACATCAATTGTTCAGTGATTAGGAGGCGAGAGGGCGCCGCTGTCGAGTGGAGCGGCTTCTGGTGAATTTCTCTTCTTATAATGTTTGACCTTGTTTGATTTAATTTACTTAAGTTGCTGTTTTAGTCCAAAAAAGTTGACGAAACGTTTTGTTCCTTATCTCGAGAACATTCTTTATATTTTTGTATGTATTGAAATAACTCAAATACTAAGGCAATTTTAAAAAATCTTTCACCGTGAGTAACATTAGCTATGTCTTTATTGTTTTATTTTTTAAATTTCACGGGGATGGAGTCGCGAGCAACAGCTAGTCACTTAATAAATTTCATAACTTGATTTTAACATAAGAAAAATGTTGTAAGTTTAATGAACTATAAGTAGTTATAAGATTTATTGCAAGGAATGTAACGTTATTACATGTTGTATGTAACGTTGTTACATTGCTCGGGGTCAGAAAGTTTCTGGAGCTTCCAAAATGTAAGTTAACTACTTATTCGTATTAGCTACATTCACACAGCGCCGTGTTTTGTTTGTTTGAATGAAAGATTTCTAAATTCAATTGCAATCGAATCGCAATCATGAATATCTTTTCTAGTAGCGAGGAGAAAATCACTTTTCATACACATTATATTCCTCCCTTCTCATTTGTAAAACGGAAGGTGAAGATATAGCACTGGCTTAGCCCCATTAGCAGTAACAAAAACGCGCACGTCAATATACCTGAAATAAAATGATCAATCGGATAAAGTAGGAACTTGATTTGTAAGTGACAATGAAAACATTTAAAGTTCGAGTGAACAAACACAAGTTCGAGTGAACACTCGCAACGTAGTATTAGATCTGGAATTTCGTTTGTTAAGCTATCTGTTCCCCTGATCTCGTATTCTAACTTACTTATCAAGTAGTTAATCTAAATGAAATACATATAAAATATATATAAAACGAGCTGTTGCCCGCTACTTCGTCCGCGTGGTATTAGAAAACATACGAACTATATAAATTACAAAAAGCTACGTATCCCTTGGGAACCGGACATTTCTCTGGGATGAAGCTTATCTCATGTGTACTCCAGACTTTGTTTTATATCTGTGCCAAATTTCAATAAGATATGTTG
>NW_013525113.1:5838-7945 GCF_000836215.1 Papilio polytes
TTCATGGAGATCCGTTCAGCCGTTTAGGCTACAAACGCTAACAAACATCCATACATCCATCTAAACTTTCGCATTTATAATATTAGTAAGATGGTACTGGCGTTGAGCAAAACAAAATGGCGCGCACTTTGCCGATTGCTTTAGTTATTATTGTGCGAGAGTGGTTTGTTGCCCTCCTTATTGTTATGAAAGAGAGCTTTAAGACGACGTCGAATATAGACGGCACCCGGAACAATACAACACTCCCCGATTACTGAGTAACGAGTACAATACACAATATTAACTTATGTAATAAAGTAAAGACAACATTTCGTGACGGTGTTTAATTCCAACAGTCGCGACGGTTTTCTATACAATATCTACCTCCCAGGTAAATGAGTTGGATTTGAATTGATTAACTCACGATTATATCGTAACAGAGCTAACGGTTAGTGTTTTTTCGAGTTACTCAGTCAAAATTTAACCCTATTATCATGCGTAAAACAGGTAAAAACAACTTTGTTATTCTTGACGGTTCATGAAAAATTTGTTTAATTATTTGAAAGAAATGGGAAAAGTTTTTTATTTGGCGGCAATGCTGGTACACAGGCGAGGCGCGGCCGCTACGTGACACACAATTTCAAACCGGCCGCGGGTAGACTGACAGCAGGGGGGGGGGGTGGCGGATGTCCAGCGTAGGGGTTGCAGTTATCACTAAGTTACATATAGTGATATAATAATAGCTAGAGTTACAGAAGTGGATTAACCGTTGTTAAGGGTTACTTTCCGGTGTACTGATATATATCTAAACACCACGTCTTAAAACAGGCAACAACACAGCAAAAACTGGTTAGTGTCTAGGTTGTAATGTTCGTTTGCATTTCTTCACTTCAGGCCTGCACTCCTTTCATACAACTTTTAGTACAATATGGCAATAACGCTGACACTAAAGTCGACGTAACTAAAAGCCTTCAAAATAATAGTAACTATATTATTTAACAACCTTATAATATATAATTCCTCACCCTTGAGAAAATCTAAGCCTCTTAAAACAATTTATGAGTACAAGGAAAATACTTAAAACTTATTTGATGCGTAAAAAATCTTCGATATAAGATATCGACAACGGGGACAATGGGACAACGGGACAACGGGACGCGAGACGGGGGAGACCGGCGGCGGGGGCGGAGTACGTAATAATATATTATCATTATCGATTACGAGTATCGAATATAGATTTTTTATTGTCGGATGATTAAAATAACTACTGATTCGATCCCTTTGACCCATGTCCCGGGAGATCTCTGTGCCATCGCACATCCTTCTATACGGTCCATTAATCTTTTATCAGAATCAGATACTCGTTAGTCACTTCGGTCAGCTAACAAAGGTTGAAACGGTTGCTCACTCACAGTATTCTCTAGGAATATAAAAGAAAATGTGAATATCTCGCAATCGTTTTGTTTGTCAGAGTAGGAGATCTGGCGCGGCGCCAGGTTCAATTCCTCAGCTACTGGCCGCTGCGCCGCTGCCCCGCGCATATCGGTGCTTCAGTGTTGGAGGGATGTCTTTATGGAAATTGATTGAGATCTTTGAAATAAAGTATATTTACGACTACAGAAGTTTAGGATCAAATATCGATGTGTAAATTATCTGTGTCATAGTTTCTTGTAGACAGTAAGCTCATGTCAGAAAGAGTTGCACTCGCTCTCAGAGTACAATCATTATAGTCGGTTAGTGTTACAGTCGTTTGAGTTTTTCTGTTAATGTTGTACCATTCAATATTACTTAACTGCTCCCAATGTAACTTTTACTACGAAGTGCCAATTTTTTTAACATCTACATTTTGTCTTATTCTTGGGATAATAAAATAAATTAACATCCTGTTGCCGCTATAAGTACCGACTGACCCTTACGAGTAAATTCGACCTTTTATTACCATATAAATTTAAAAACACAGCCTTTATGGTATATATTGTTTTGACGTGTCGCAGTTCCTTCACTACAATATGAATTACTGCACCAAATTTTTACACCACAAGAAAATACTTTACCCATATATTTTTAAGGGATTTTAGTGAGAGATGTCAGCAGAGTGACCGCCCCCCCCTACCCCCCGAGCCGCCCC
>NW_013525113.1:7960-8888 GCF_000836215.1 Papilio polytes
AACGACATTTAAAATGAAATCACTAATTTCATAAGACAATTCCATCACGATTAAAATATTACCTTGGCTTCGTAAACAATTACAATTTATGAATTCAATTTAATTTAGCGTAATTACAACATTCTTTCTGTCGTTTCGTAATAGAAATGTCGGTATATTTTTCCGAGGAAATGAAACAGCTCTCGTCTGTCAGTAGCAGAGGTCGCGAGGTTTTATTAATTTCTTGTGTCACAATATATATAAAAATGTTACTAAAGAGTGTATTCCGTATGGTAATCATGCCAAAGCGTGTTATGGCAGCTTCCCGTGCTCTCTTCAATCACACATAATATACGCACGGCGCTATTTTAGATTCACAAATATCCATATTCCAGACTGTAATTTATCTCTGCCAAATTTCATCCAGGTTTGTCTCTCGGTGTGTTAATTACATATTATAAAGATATTGCAATATAATTTTAATTAAAACCAACACAATCAATGTATTGAACTTTACAATCTCCTTAGGTTTTATTTTTCTTGTGGTTGAATGTGTTTTTTCAACTACCAGTGTTAGCAGCCGCAGTCTGCAGTCAAGGCTCCGCTTAGTTTGGCGTAACCCAGTGTAACAAGAGGCAATCCGCCGATTGTCGTGTGGGTGGCGGTGGTGGGCGCCGGGGGTTGGGCGGTGGCGGCGGCGGGGAGAAGGAGCGAGAGTAAGGCCGCTGGCAAAAGCTCGATTCATTCATTACATCTCAATAGCTACATTTATTTAATGTTGTTTATCTTGAATATTTAGTAAGCATTTCCATTCAACATGAACGATAAAAGCTTTTGTATACAAGTGTTTTGTGTACCTTATTGGGTATTTTATACAAACGTATCTCAACACCCGAAAAATGAGAAAGTTATTCGCCTGTGGGCTCTCCTAGCAACGGCGCGCTATTTA
>NW_013525113.1:8908-17471 GCF_000836215.1 Papilio polytes
TTGCTAACTATTGAGCTTTTTTCATTATATTTCCTTTGATGTAAAGTATTTTGTTCGAGAAAGAGTCTTTAAAGGTTTTTATTCGCTGAAAGGTTAATTAAAAAAAACGGTATTTAATTAAAATTTTCTTTCTTCGTTATTTTTCTTTCTAATTGCTTCTATATTGTTTTTAAAAAATATTTAACTTACATAAACACAAAGTATACAATCGTACAAAGCCTAAGTTAATTAGGTGACATATTTTAGAAGATAGGAATTAGATATGCGACGAACAGTTTAGATACTAATTGGATTTCGACCTAAATACCTTGAAAACAGTTTCGATGTTCTTCTTAAATATAACTATGTTTCATTTGAGTAAAAGTATATATACTTCCAGGTTAACAAAACTCTAAACAGTTTTCAGTTATTCAGTCAGTACACGTCAAATTATTGTTGTGAATGCTTAATAAGGCGTCAGTTGTATAATACTATTTTGTTTAAAAAAAGTATAACATACGATCTCATACACTGCTTTGGTAAATTTAATACTTTCCTACAAACGCTGCCGTGTATGGCCTCCTTTATTCTGCTTACCTTAAAACAACATTTGATTGTAAATTATGTGCGCAAAGTTACGAAACGTAATTTAAGGGTGTAAGATTTCATTCGACCCTTTTTCAAATTCAAAATAACAAAAGGTTTACTTTTTCCCCTCGTTTCTAAGTGACTTGTAACACGACATCACAAAGTTATCTAACTCAAGCCGTTCGCATTACTTAATTAATACTGCTAATTACTGAGAACAAGTTAGTAACAAGCTAATTAAAATAATGTAACTCTCAGACGCCGCGGATTTCGATGTCTTCGAGTCATGAAGGCAACTGCTAATGGAATTAGAAACATCAGTTTAATGACTACAATGGATACGAGAAATATTTGAATGTGATAAAGTGCTTGCTACATACTGTGGTGTACGCAACGCCACACCGCGCACACCACGGCCGTACTTGCCATCGCTACTCACACTCATTACTATTATATTAATTCCACCTTCAATTGCTCATCCCCAACTGTGGACAATGTTCAATATTTTCAATACATAATAAAATATTAGCAGATTATTGAAATTTCTTTATTATCTCATACTTTACGTTACCGTTTTAAATAAGCTCGATGCTTGTACTAAACCTTCAAACCCACATCCCTGGCTTAAGAGTCCGTACCTTAGCAGTTGAGCTGATAGCATATCAGAAGAACAAGAAGACATGGACATCTTGCTCACTCTATTTAAATTAGATGAGACAACGATACCTAGTGTTCGGCGGCGGCGCGCCTTCAATCAATATGTTATGACGCGGAAGAAAATACGTATTGCTGCAGATATCTTTGGAGTCGCCGCCGTGTTTTGTGTTCAGATGATCTGATCAGATCCGTCTGAGGCCATCGACTGCTGTTATTAGCACTACGGCCTTTCATTAATTTGTCATCTCGTGGTAGGATTGCATGTTCAACATGTGCTTAATTTTAATAACACTTATAAATACTTGTTGCCACTTTGAAATTCACTGCCATCTAAATTCATAAGTTCTATGAACAAGAAAGTTTAATCATGCGGAGAAATGATGCTTGTTTGTGAACAAGAATATTATTTACTTAAAGTGTGTGCCCTGCGGTCTGCCCCACAATAAGCTATTGTTACTATGTTAAATTGACCGGGGGATGGGGGGTTGCGCCCTCTGCCCTCGGCCCTGAGACCTTCCGGTCGTTTGCATTTTTTGTTTCTTCAAAAACCCTCTGGTCTCTCAAGAAATTGGCATAAAATATGCTTCCTTCGTATTTACATTAAAATTCTGAAGTACATATACTCTTACTATACAATAAATAATGAGTTTATTGCAAAATGATAATTTATGTATTCACAAAGTAGCGCTGGTGACGTATCTCCGTGTGACAGTTACGCTGCCGACGCCCTTTCCCAATTTACATATAATGTATTAATTGAAATTTTAAACATGTTGTAAGCATTAAATAAAGAAATAGATCGCTACAGTAACATCATCTTGTATCTTTACATGAATATAATTCTCTTGCACCACGTGTTGTTGTGTTACAGTGTTGATTATAAGTAAAAAAAAATGTAAAAGGTTAAAAAAAAAACGTCTTTGTTTCTCGAGGTATTGCGAATTTCCTTCTAAATCCATTTTGTTTACAAAGAGCTTACAGTCAGCGATCTCTTTTTTCCGAGCTGTAAATATCAAAATATTTAATTTAATACTCGGCTGGGCTTATTGCTGAACATCAAAATGAAACGAGAGTAAGACAAAGGCGGGAGAAATACGAAGGTCACGATGGCCTCTAGATATCGTACACAAACATTTTTACTGTGTTACAAATGCTTAAAGTCACAAATAATTCAATATGTAACTGGCATGGATGCCGGTTCGAAATGTGTATATGGTTTATGGCGATCATGACATTTGTCACATTAGACAGTGACAGATAGTTTGTTGTTCATTAGTGCAAAGAGAATACAATCACTACATCACTACGTTTTATTGTATATCGGTGTATTTGGTTGTTTGCATGATCGCATGTAATGTTCACGATGTCTCACAAGCCGCCCTTGTTACCAAAAAAAACGTAAGTTATAAGACACATACCTGACAAATTTAACTTGTTACAATGCGCTACGTAGATACACTATTTAGATGCAAACGTTTATATGGATGGATAGATGGATGTTTGTTAGCGTTTGTAGCCTTAACGACTAAAGGTATTTTGATGAAATTTGGTATAAATGTAGAGGATAGTCTGGATATGCATCTATTTGGCAGATGTTTTAGCTACTGGTTATGTAAAACTTGCAAGGTGTGATATAGTGTTGATGTGAAGTGCACGGTGGACGATGTGGTGTGACACGTGAACACTGACGTAAATGTCTGGTCAATATCGGACATGATGTTTGTGTGTGTGTGTGCAGGGAGGCGTGCGGCGACGTGCGGCCACTTCTGTCGGAGGTGTTCCGCCACCAGCCGCCGCCGCCGTCGCACGAGTCTGCACAACACCGGAGCGCACAGGGGAACGACACCGAAAAGCAGATTCCCCAAAAGGTTCATATTGATGTTTTGTTACACTCATTCACTCTTAACGGTCTACCTACTCCTACCTTATCTCTACTTGCATCGTTTACAGCTGTAAAGAACAAAAATCGGTGTGAACGTTTTACTTTCAGTTACCAGTAAATTCATTACAAATAACGGAAATTAGAAATCATGAAGATACATTGAGAAGTGAGTACGGCAAGCAGATGAGTCACAGGGCGCGCGCCGCAGATTACGAGCTGTCGTACTGCGGCCCGTCGCCGCCGCTGCTCTGCGCACTTACACCCGAGGATGCAGAAATAACGATGATACGGAGACAAGATTTGATGCCGACAACTTTAGAAAATACCGATCGTAAGTTTCCTTATCCGTTTCTCTTCTTATTCTCCGAAAACATTACGTGCATTCGGGGCTTTGCTATATTCTCTTCTCGCTTGCTCGGGCTCCTGTGCGTTTATCTAGCATTGTTACATCTTATTAATACTATAAATGCGGAAGTTTAGATGGATGGTTGTTTGTTAGTTTTTTTAGCTTTAAAGGCTAAACAGATCTCGATAAAATTTGGCATAAATGTAGAGGATAGTCTGGAAGAACACATAGTAGGCCTACTTTTGTGTTTGTTTTTTTAACTCCGCGCAGACAGAATCGTGGGTGAAAGCTAGTATTATATAAATTCCAGGGCTGCAATGTCATTGGCTGATGTCGACGAATTCCGGCGACACTTGCGCCGACGTAACCCAGTCCGAAGATTTAAATTTACCACCAGATGATGATGTCTTGTCTCCCAAAGATTTATCAATCCAATCCGTAAGGTATTTTCTATTTATCACTCTTATTTTGTCATTATCATTGATTGAATGTTTGACACATTTTGTAACAATTAACAGTTAAATTTTTCTTTTGTGTAAATTAATACTCTTAGGCTCTCAGATATCACCTTGCATCGCCTTATGAAAAGTATTAATATGAATTTTGGAGGAATGTATAAGTCAAATGAACTGATATTAAGATATTGAACATGCAATATTATTTGTTTATAATCTATGTACTTACTTTTACAATTCCTAATTTTATTTAATATCATTTCGAGGTGAAAGGCTATTTGTTTTAAGCGCCATTAAGTTAAATGTTCAGGAGAGCCATTTAAAGTTTCCATTTTTAGAAAAAAAATAATTTCAATTGAAAAATTTTCAGACAGGTTCTAGATTAAAATGACTATAATTCGGCATACTCGTACTTCATTATTTATTTTATATTTAAAATTCGCTGATTCTGAATATTATATAGATAAGTCAATATCGCCTAAAATGACGGTTGAAACAAATAGCCTTTCATCCGTCGATTTTAGTAATAAATAAAAACATTTTTATCGCCATCCAAAAAAAGTATAGTGTTACACAAATAAGAAACATTTATGAAAATTAGTAACAGATGGCAAAAGGGGGAAGCTCGGCTTAACCGATACCGGTCTTACATCATTTTGTTCCAGATAAATTTTGATAAAATAATAAAGAGTTGTTGTTATTTTACGGAAATACCATAGACAGCAGTAACGTCCTCTGCTGCCTTGAGTGGGGTCGAGGCGCTATCTTACTTTCAGTATGACGTCTGTTGTGGAGGAGGTGGTCTTTGTATCGATGATTACTGAGAGTGTTGAAGGCTCGTTTAAAGTAAGATCGGTGCACCGAACCCGCTGCTCAGGCTTTATTATTAACTTGTGAAGTTAATATTGTATATTCCAATTAGATAATATGAAGCTGCAACTATTTGCTTTGTGATGTTCGCACTTTATCCCTATAACGCTTCCAAAACTTTGACCTATCAATGATGATATCAATGGGAATAATACAAACTGCGAATTATATCTATCTATGACTTATGCTTGCTGTATATTGCGTGTTTGTCGATAACCAAGTATGTGTGTGTCTGCAGGTGCGACGAGACGACGGGCTCCTTGCCGGCGGCGCCACGCCCCCCGCGCCCTCCGCGCCCGCCGCGTGCCTCGCGCCCGCCGCCCTGCTGCGTCGTCTGCGAGCCCGCAACACTCTATTTTGTGAACTTCACAGTGGGACACGATCATGTGGTAAATCGTCTTGAATTTGCAATCATGGTGGTGTTTATTACCGTAATAGAAAAATTAGAGTAGGTTTAGCTGTGTTACTACTGTTAGGTCTTTAACAATCAATTATTTTCTTTCTTGTCTGGCTGCGGAATTAAGTTGCTTGGTGATAAAAATAAAAATGATAAAACTACAGTATTTGTATATTGGCGGTGGTTTGATGTACCCGGTATGTATCTAGTAGGGGTGGTTAGCGTGTGTGCAGAGTGTATTTTGTTCGTATGCGGGCAGCAAAGCGTGCGCGTGGTGAACACGTCGCGGCACGCGGTGCGCCTCGCGCTGCGGCCGCCCGCGAGCCCCGCCCTGCGGCTGGCGCTGCCGGTGGGGCTCTCCCGCGGCCTCGCGCTCTCCTCGGGCGCCGCGCTCCACCTGCGAGTGCATTTCAAGCCCAGGTTAGCACAATGTTATACAAGTATTACTCTTATTTAGACGTCGTCATTACTTTACAACTTCACCATTCAGTAATACGAGATTCTTAATTTTTAAAATCACTTGTTTAATATTACAAAATATTAAATTAATAGTGGAAATAATCTGATGTCTAAGATGTAACCTAAAGAAAAGGTTGTAGTGATGTGACGCACGCACTAGGTGTGTATGTATATCACGGTGATAGTGGTGTATATTACGGTACATTGATTTTTCAGTTCTTTTCTTTCGAGGTGGAAAATAATTCCTTTTAAAAGTGAGCAGTCGACTATGATTGAGTTGTGAGAGAGAGAAGTGAGCAAGTAGCGCACTGTCCCCCACAGAGACGTGCGCGCGTTCCGCGACGAGGTGCTGGTACGCGCGACGCGGGGCGCGCCCGCGGCCGTGCTCGTGCTCTGCTACCTGGAGCCGCCGCTACTCGACGGTCGGGCCTCACCTCAATACAATCTTAATAATCAACACTGAATAATACATGTGACAGATGAAGAAGAACGTATATGTGTTTCAATACTTTTTCGGTGTAAACTATTAGTAAGGTCATTTTATGATGCCCCTGTTGCTATCTACCAACTAATGCGAGGTGCTGTTTAAAGATAAATATCCCCCTCTCTATAAATAACAAAAAAATGTAATGCAATATAAATAGTTAATAAACACAGTGTATGAACAGTGATAGTTCCGCGGGCGGAGTTGGGCGAGGCGTGGGGCGGGCTGGGCGCGCACGCAGCGCCGCCAGCGCGCAGCCCCGTGCTGGACCTGGGCGCGCGGCTGGCGGGCGCGCCGCACCGCGTGCCGCTGCGCCTGGCCTGCGCTGCGCATCATGCCGCCTTCTACGTCATGACCGAGGACGCCTGGTGCGCCTTCACCCTCGACGTTAGTTCAACACTCAATCATACGACTGGCGGTCTTTGATCACTAAAGTTGAATCGGTACTATTCCTTGAAAGTATTATATTGTTGCCAATACATGACAAATGTAAAGGAAAAATCGTTTCCAGGAGGAGGCGATACGAACGGGCTACGTGGTGTCGGGCGCGTTCAGCGTCGGTCCGGTTTACTGGGCGGGCAGTGCGAGCGGCGGGCTGGTGGCGCACCGCGCGCCCACGCCGGGCCTGCGCTCGGCCGCGCTACGCCTGCTCTGCTCCACGGCCGTAGTGCGCCCACTCACCATCATCGCCGACTCTATTATGTTCAACACCGACCACATCACGCTTCAAGTATAAAATGACTCTGCAGTAATATTAATTCTATAAGCGAGGCAGAGTTATATCTCAAATCACGTTTTATAAACGCTCATTTATCTGTACAGATAAACTTATAATTTCAACTATAAACAGGGCGTTAATAAAAGTTGTAATCGTAAATAAGTATAAAAATAGACTCTTAAAAATGGAATAGTCTTAAAAATCTGAACCTAATATTATTATACAATAGACTCCTGAGAAGGAGTACGACATCATGCTGGAGGGGGACCCCGCGTGCCCCTATTACGTGCACCTCGGCAGCGCCTTCCCCGAGCGCCCGCTCGCTGCCACTGTGCACCTGCTCAATCACAGGTTCATCCGCGCTTCCACTTTTTTATATTTTTTTAAACAAAACTACTGTACTAAACACTGTATCTGTAAATGTATAATATGATAGCAAAAAAGAGGTTTTCATTTTGTTATTTTTTTTTTATTTTGTGTTGTACTTTGGTCTAGCGTCTCTTTATGTCTTATTTACCAATTTTTGCTTTTGCCCGTGCTTATGGTGCGTAACTTCCCACAGCGCAGTGCCGTACTCGTACTACTGGAGCGTCCGACCTTGGGACAAGACGTTGCTTTTGGCAGAGAAACAGCATTCTGAATTTTTTTCAGAAGTCACTGAGGTAACTCTGCTTACCTCGAGAAATTTTATCGAGTCTCCATATATCTATATTTTTTAATATTGATTGCTAATGTTTTTGCATTATTGCAGAATGGCTAACGATGGTTCAGGCTTAGATATAACAGTAACGATATTTAAGGTGACACTCGGAGTTTAAGATATACAAGGATATGTTTTTTGTTTGTGCAGAGCGATGTGACGTCTCTGCACACGGAGTCCGTGGGCAGTATCCGCGTGGAGCCGGTGCGCGGCGTGGCGGGCGCGCGCGGCGTGAGCGCGGTGCACGTGTGCGCCCCGCGCGCCGGCGCCGACTGCGGCCTGCACCGCCTCGCGCTCATGTCGGTACCGCACGCAACACACACATATCTACTAGAATTATATCATTATTATGATTGATTATACATAGGTAACAAGATTGCTACACCTAAGTGAAATATTATTATTAACTTTCCGTAGACTAGTTTAGAGTTAATTAGGTTAAAATGGTGTAAGTTTTTCATGACATTATTTATAATTATGTGAAAGGTTCATACAACAAATTAATAATGTTCGTATGTATATTATCTTTGTAGGCTCATTTTGACCGATATCCCTCGGGAAAGTTTAGGACCAGAATATGACAACATCATACTTAGCACCAAAACAGTAGAGGAAGAGGAAATTCCTGGCCTTTGTGAGGTAACAGTTACAAACATATTGGTTTAATGCTTCCCTAGGACGCTTTCTCAGACATGTAGAAGTGTTAGAGATGTAATGTAAGTGCTACTTCAGTAATGAATATGCTAAAAATTCGCGCGGCGCAGGCGTGGTCACGCACGGTGTGCGAGGTGCTGGTGACGCAGCTGGAGGTGTGGTGGGAGGTGGTTCCGCTGCGCTTCGTATTGCATCCGCCTGTGCTACACCTCACACACACCAAGAGGTAGGTAGAGTCGTGCCACTTATTTATTAAACCTACGGGTTTATAATACTATCTTAAGATGAATTAAGTTGTGGTGGGGGTTGCGCAGGGTGAGCTCGGTGGAGCTGGAGATGGAGGTGACGCAGCTGCACGCGGGCGGCGAGGCGCG
>NW_013525113.1:18767-23629 GCF_000836215.1 Papilio polytes
AAAAAAGGTAAAAGGTAATAGGTGGTAAGAACTGGAGGGGGGGGGGAAGTTGGTAAAATGTAGGGAGTGCTTATTTGCTCCTTTAAACGCTCTTATTTTTTTAACTTCTTTTAGGTTATATGTCTATAAAGGATATCTGAATCTCATTGTGCCTCCCTACCCTATCAAATCCCCTGTTAAGGAAACGAGCTGGCATTGTTTGTAATTAAGTGTGAAGTAGCAATTTTTTCGCACATTTGTCGCGCCAAATCTACACTCACTAATTTTCAGAAGTTAACGACGTTCTGAGAGTAAGGTTTTCTCCCGCGGAGTGCGAGATAGATGCGTATGCTACGGTCTTGATCCAGGTTTGCATTCAATATTGTCTCTGTAGTTAGTGTTCTGTCAAACTTACAAACGTATACACACAGAGACACGGAACAAAAATCAATACAACGCAGCTTATATATGTATCTGTACGAAAAAAGTCGGCTAGGGATACACGGCCAGTCTCTTTTTATAATTTTTTTATATAATAATATAAGGTGGCAAACGAGGAAGCGGCCACCTGAATCCACGGAAATGAAAAGCGACCGCTGCCCATAAACATCCGCATTTGCAGATGCGTTGCCTACCCTTAATTGACGGAAAAGGAGACCCACACAAAGACATTTCCTCTTCCTATGCATCTCCTCCACTGTCAAATCCTTTTCCTTCCCATCCTTTTCTTTTAAGAAAAAGGTAGAAAGGGACAGGGACTAAAATTAGGCCTCCGGCACCTCATTGTCCCTCCGTTTGCACCACTCACTGCTATTCTATCTATTTAGATATTTGTCGAAAGAAGAGGAGTTTGTCTCGTTACAATGAACAAGGCAACTTTTTCTGTAGTTAAACAAGTGAGTGTTCGTGTGCGAGTTTACAGTGGCGTGGGCGCGGCTGCAGGTGACGCTGCGCGCGGCGAGGGCGAGCGCGCGGCGCGTGCGTGCCTACCGCGCGACCGTGCGCCACGCAGCCTCGCCCCTCTACCTGCTGGTCGACACCGCAGTTGACGTAAGATGGCATTGGGTGGACGTCAATAAACGATAAAATAACGTGCTTGTTTAGTAACATAGCCGGTACTAATATATAATACAAGGAACGTCCGTGGCTCAGGGGTTAAGCCCTTTACTAGTAATCTGCAAGACCTAGGTTCGCCATGCCGAATGTGTTTTTCGATTTTTTGAATTTCATAAATATTCACCCGACGTTCTTGCGACCAAGAAAACGGAGATGCAATCTACACGTATCTATGAAGAAATTTAAAGATATGTATGTATTGAGTCAACCAACCCGCAGTTATTGAATTTTATTGTATATTCTGTAATTGTAAATTTATGAATGAATAAAAAAATATACATCCGATCCCCAGGTCCCTGACCCAAAATATGTTAGGGGAATGAGAGGGCGAAAGCCGCTATTAGCAGTGGGTCCGCAGTGGGCTAGCGAGGTTGATTATGACTTACTCACCTTAAGTTATTAGTGTACACTCCGAGCCCCTAAGTTGGAACGTATGAGTGAGCTGAACATGATGAGGCACATAAAAACCTTCTCCATATTGCAAAGAGACACGATATTTATTTTTGCGTACATTAACCATAAAAGCGATGTAATAAAGAAACCGTTTCGAAAACTATACCTTTAAACTTTCTAAAGTAAAAACTTAATTTGTCTTTCAATCTAGTCTAGTTTATTTCCCACAAAAGCTGCAACGTTCTTTTTTATTTTACTTGGTACCTCCTAACGACTAAATAAATCTGGATGAAGTGCAGATATACATAGATTACTCTGTTTTACTCTGTTCGGCAACCTGTACTCATCAACTTCATATTTCATCAACTTAATAAAGTATAAACTTTTCAGGGAAGAAAAGTTAGCATCGACATCCCTACGGGCGACGATGTCACATCTGTGGTGACCGTCACTAGGAGTGAAGTAAGCAAACCAATTGCATAACAATATGGAATACTTACCTGTTGTGATAATACTGATAGTGATGTCAGGTCGCAAGTGAAAATCCAGCGGTGGCGACACTGAGGCTCAGCTAGATACGTATACAGCCTCAAACTAAACTAACGTCAAATGCCTTCCCAATGTTCACATTCTTTGTTGTCAGAGCAGCGTTATACCGTGGGACTACCTGACTGGTGACAATAAAACCTCACTTTTACCGGAGGAGATATTTGCTGATTTCGAACAAATGCGTGCAACTCAGGGTAATCTAACTACATATAATTTTTCCACCTTCATACGACCGAGAGACTCAGGCCTCGGAATGTTCAGCCTTGAGGATTAAATTCTATAAAAAATTATACCTTCAACAGTTTAACCAAATAAACTACAGCAAAAGCTAAAAATAGAGTTACATCATTTTAGACTTTAAAAATCTTAAATAATGTATGAACTAATTCTACCAATTTACGTTTACTCATACATGCACGCAAACGCAAATTTTTGTGTCGTGTATCGTGACAGCGGTGGAGACAGCGTTGCAGACAGGGGTGGAGACAATGCTGGAGACAGTGCCAGAGACAGCGGAGGATACAGTGCCGGAGACAGCGGAGGTGACAGTGCTAGAAACAGCGCCAGAGACATCAGCGAAGACAGGATCGGAGACTGCGGCAGACACAGCGGTGGAGACAGTGGAGGAGATAGCGATGGAGATAGAGATAGGCGGCGGTGAGAAGTGCGCCTGCTACGCGCCCTCCGCACCCCCCGCGACCCCACGCCTCCCCGCGCTCTGTCTGCAATTTACACGCGTGCCTGTCGGAACTGGTGCGTTCTTATACTATTAATGTAACAAGTAAATTTTGGTATCACAATTAAAAACCAAAATAATTGGAATTGTGGAGTCCTACCTGCCTTTCTTATTTCTAAAGTCATTATACCTACTATGAAAAAATGGCCTTTCGTCTTTTATTATAAATAACTGCTTAGTTATGTAAGTTCTAGAATCTATAGACAATGAGTAGATGCTTAAATAATAAATCGTCGTGTGAACAGTTCAGTGGCGGCAGGTGGCGCTGCACAATGCGGGCGCGCTGCCGCTGCGCTGGAGCGCGCATGTCCGCCGCTGGCCGCACGCGCGCGCGCTCTCACAGCTGCACGGTACACCTCTGTTTACTTGTAAGAATACAGTAACACTCAGTATCGAGAAAGACGTGAAGGTTGTTAATCGCAGGACACTGTTCAGAGGAAGTGGATGCGGAGGCGGCGGGCGTGCGTGTGCAGTGCTTGCCGGCGGGGGGAGTGCTAGTCGCTGGCGGCACGTCCCACCTGGCGCTGGGCGTGCACGCGCACACCTGGGGCCTGTACCGCGACCAGCTGCTCCTACAGGTATCTCACAGACACAACACTCTACTCAATATAGTGGCTGCAGCCGGAGTCTATGTATGTCGTGGATCTTTGCTTCGAGGGCACTTCCTCTTGGTTGCCTCAGCCAGTATTAGTATTATTGGCGCTGAAATATTGAATGACGTTCTGTTTTACGGTCACTTGTAAGACAAGGCATCGC
Organism: Papilio polytes; assembly: GCF_000836215.1. Taxonomy (NCBI): domain Eukaryota; kingdom Metazoa; phylum Arthropoda; class Insecta; order Lepidoptera; family Papilionidae; genus Papilio; species Papilio polytes. Next base: position 22,297 of record NW_013525113.1, read on the forward strand.
TGATCTACAGAAAGCTAGGTATGCTCGCAGAGCGAAGTAGTATTTCCAGTCGGACCACCGCCTTCAGGCCAATGCAGTATGCATACAGGCTGTATGTAGAAGAAGAAGAAACGCAAATGCAACACGTTTGTTATTATAAAACAGACGGAGCAGATGGCACCGCTGGTGTTAGACGTGTGGGCGGAAGTGGTGGGAGCGCCGTTGCAGTTTGCGCTGCGGCCGTGCTGCCAGTCTGCTAGCCAGCTCGGCAGCCATCCCGCCAGCCAGCCTGCCAGCCAGCTCTCAGGCCAGTCTACCGAGCCTCCCGTCTTATGGTGACATTCAAGTTGTGCTGTTCATGTTAAATCTAGGGCCATTTATTTAGAGACATAGTGAATTAAATGTGTTTACTGGTACTTTATCTCAACGGGACTATATCAGCTGTCAACTTTAATTCGCGCCTCGTGTCCCTGTATAGATAAGCCATTCTTGACAAAGCACCATCTATTGAGGCGCAGTGAAAACGACGCCGTAGCTGCTCTTTAAACTTTTAAATGACTTAAAATTTCTCATTCATGTTCAGTTGAAGTCATTTTCTTAATATTACCTAAAAAAAATAATATTAAGGTGAAGAAATGTTGTAACTGTGTGTGTCAGGATGTCGCGGTCGGACCCGGCGCGACGGCTAGTGCTGGACAACACGGCGCGCTGCGGCCTGCGCGTGCGCACGCTGCTGCTCAAGGACCATGGTCCTGCAATGTCCTTGCTCGACCTTTCTTGCTATTTAGTGAATAAATATACCTAAGTAGAGTATGCGCATTGTTGCAGAGTGCGCCCGCGACGCGCTGCCCCTGCGTCTGTACATGCGCTTCTACGACGTGCAGCGGCAGGAGATACCACTGCGGGGCCACAAAGGATTCATCAGTAGTTGTCACTTAACAATATTTCGTATCCCTCAAAAGCAAAATATAATAATGATCAGGCAGCGGCGGAGGAAGTATTGCAGTGATCACAATCACAACTACCTATGTAAATTTGTCTAATACACATGCCTCCTCCTTATTCGTGGGTGTCGCGTCTGCTATCCTTAACCTTCCCTTTTATGAATCAGTTCAAACAAAATAGTTAGTATCGTATCGGTTATATATTTTAATTTCTAACCAACTCATCTCGTTTTTTAGTGGCTTTTCATGAAGACTCCTTGTGCCAAGATTTATCAGAAGACTATATAGGTACCGGAATTGAATTAATTATATCTGACGATTACGGGTTGCAAGTTGAAACAATTTTTGAGGTAATTTGTGTTCTCAATGTTTAATATTGAAATTGTTAATTGACAGTAATCATATCACCT
>NW_013525113.1:26388-31825 GCF_000836215.1 Papilio polytes
AGTTAGTTAATGTAACTCATCCTTATTAAATTTTAAGGTTATTCCAAATATTACTGTTACAAATAATTTTAACTTTAACGGTAACCGGCGATATGGTGCAACTCACCCTTAGACTACAACAATGCTACAATTATCTCTTTACATTGACTTGACAGCCGTCGTGTTTTAAGCCTGTTTCATTTTTACCATTTATTCCCATTAGATTGATTAATCAGACCACTGAAATGGTTCCCGTAAAACACCTGTAATTAAATCCAAAACATAGTCCGCGATATCATATTTAGATCGGCAACGATATATATATTCTTTTGAAACATACAAGAGATTTTTCTCTGTATTTCGGCAAAGAAATGACCATTGTTTTAAAGGTCAACAAAACAATCGAAAAAGTTAAATAGAGTCAATAAAATATAGTTGGTTTCTATTCATTAATGCCAGCGGCTGGATTGATTATTTCCAATACTAAATACATACAATCATAGCACGAGGCTCTAATCACTTGCATGCAAATGCGCGACCGTCTTTTTGCGTTGCGTCACTTATTTCAGTCAGGGAAAAGCTTAATTGATATTTTATTTAATTGGATGAAAAGATGAATATAAGTTGGACAGTAAAGTAAACGTCATGTATATATTTGCTGTTACAGTACCTACTGCAAAATGTAAGCTTGTAAGATTTACAGCGACCGATTGCGTGTGCCTGCGGGCGGGTTCAGGCTGTATCCTGCAGCTTTATAAGAAACATTGTTGTTCTCGCAACATCATTTCTATATTATTTAATTGCTAGGACGCATTTTCCATGAACGGATATGCTTAAATATAGTGATTTTTTTTTTTCAAAATTGCATATTGAGTGTTCATGTTAATTTCGTGGTTCCTACAAGTGACTCCGGTGTTGACAGTCGCCGCGCCGCGTGCAGCGGCCAGTAACGTTTCCAGTGGTGTCTGCCGCACTGGGGACAGGCGACAGGCGAAAGGCGACAGCCTCCCAGGCTGCCTGCGGCCAGAGCGCAAGCAAACATTCGCAACTTGTTTATACACACCGACAGTGACGAGCAAAGTACCTGTCGCTTTCTTAGATAAAAAATAGTGTAATATATTGCCCTAATCTCTACACTGAATGGAAACTTCCGTCAAAGAAAGCCTCTTCGGAAAATTTACTTGTATAAGCAAATACAAATAATTTCTGACTTATCATATGAAAGTTTAAGATAGTAAAGAATATTTATCAAACCGGTAACAGCATTGAATATGTGCAATTTTTACCACGGAGATATTTACTACCGTTAACATCCTATGCAATACAAGTAACCTTTCCCCCTCCCCCACCTTAGTGACAATTTGTTGTACGATATACGATCGATATACGACATGCGGGAAGCGAATTTAAATCTATGTTGATACATAAATAATGGAATCCTATGAGAGTAAACACCACACCGCGGGCAGTGTGCGATGTGCACTCAAGTGCAAATACGAGTTGTGAGTGCCGGGAGCGCCCGCCGCTGCCGCTGCTGCCGCCGCCGCCGCTTAGATCTAGGTCCAGGAAGGCAGTGGTTTTATAATTGGACTTTTGAAGAATTACATTTTAACGTATTATATTTATTATTAGTAATAAGGTTTACGTATCATTCAATTAATGGCGTACTACTTTTACTATTATAAAACAAATGGAAAGAAAATCTCGAGCCTAAAGTACTTGCCGTAATGTCAGCGGTAGATTCTATAGAAGAGTAATATATCGATAGGTATGTATTCGTAGAAGGTGAATGTTGCAGCGGTAGTTGTTGTACGCCAGGGTAACTCCGACTCCCAAAAGAAGGGACTGTGGAAATCACTAACTGATACTGTAATCGCAGCCTCCTTTCCTATGAAAGACTATTCTAGGAACTCCTTTTTCCTAAAAGAGGTAAATGAGGTTTGTCGATTGAAGATAAATAAAAATATATTTTTAATTGTGAGTATTTCAACTTCGTGAAATCTTAGAATAAATATGCAAACATTAGCAAAGCTAAACGTAGTCTCGAGTCTAAAATTAGTTTCAAAGTAAACGCAATTAAACACAAAGTTATCTTTATATACAATCACTTGTTTACTTCTGGATCACGCGGCATTACTGCTTGACATTTCGTTACGTCAATGAAATTTGAAAAATGGTTTCAGCATTATGAACTTAAACTTACCAAAAATAACGCTGATTATCGTTTGAATTATTTTATTGCCGTGTTTATTTATTTGCACATGGAATGCTACTTTTGCAGTGAACTACAATAATTATATTATTCCCTAAGGCGTACCTGTAGTGTGAGGTCGAACAATATACCAAAAATGGTTACCGAAAATAAATGCCAAGGAAAGTTTGGGACGATCTCCGAACGCCTCAGAAACAAATGTAAAGTATAACGTCATTGTGTTGTCCTACTGCATGTTACTGTACTGTTTACTTCGTGTACTGTTTACTGCTGCACTTCGTGTGAGTCTTCTCATTGATCTCTTCGTAACTATGTATAGGAACTATAAGTCTATTGTGATAGTATAAGTACTTTGTCAATCAATTCCATCTCTCATTATTGTACTCATTTGCTTTGTTCACAATGTGCGGTGTTGCGCTGACAGGTAACGTTCCCACAGTTCCCACAGATCTGTTTTTGCAGTGCAGGGCCTATTGCTTCTTTATTAGCTTTAGATAATATGCATTAAAAATGCGCTTTTTCACTGAAAACTTTTGGTTTTGTCCAACCAAAAATAGGTCATTTACTGAATTCGAAATCTTTCTGTAAACAATGTATTATTTTCACGAGTCTTATTACTTCCCGATAACTTTGTTTTTTTGGTTTAAAGTGTTTCATTCATACTGTCCGCTGCGGCTGCGTTTGGATGAATAATTAACTGCAATAATGCCTATGTTTCTCCGCAGAATTACTGTAGAAAGCTCCGCTTGCGCATCGTTTCGTGTTTTACAGTCAATGAAATTAAAAAAAGTCACATTTTCAAAGAGTACTAATCCAAAATGCCCACCCACATAGATAAATAATTACACGAAAGATTATGGATGTTCATAACATGTCTAAAATTTAAACAGCTTTTAACGTCTCCTTATAAAAAAATAAGCATAGGGTTTGTTGGCTGGTTAGTCAGCTTCTTCACGCGACTGAAAATTTTGATATAATGCGACACTAGATTACGTGGGCACGTGACGCTTCGTCACGTTGTCAGATGACGGTGTCAGGCAACGCCCCTGCGGCGGTGACACACGCGACCATTCCTAGCGACATCACACGAGACAGGCCCCTTGACTGCGCACTTTATTATGATAACGTAAGCTTGCTGGAGACGCAGCGTCTACCAAACTATCGCTCATTACTGCGCTATCACGTACACACTCACAGACACAAACACACTGTATCCCGACTAGAACCTTAAACTTAGCAAAGCTGAAAGTAAAAATTATTTTTTATTATTTGTGTTACTTTCTGTATTAATTCGGGAATGTAGTTCGAGGTCTGTCTATTCCTTTCGGGTAAAAATCGTAGACAATTGCATAAGACTTTGCATTTTCCTACGTCTGCAATTTCATCAACAGTACAGTCTGCACAGCAATGTACAAAATGCAAGAGACGATCCATGTTGCGGAGGTCGGAATATAAGCTTGCTTATAATTTATGTATGCAATGTTGTGTGTTTGCAGGCTACGGGTTCGGCGTGCGGCACTTACAGAGTGTGTGCATGTGTCTCTGCATGATCTCGTTGTTCATAGCACGCGGCAGCATGGCCGTCGCCGTGCTCGCCATGACGGACCACACGCGCAGCAAAAGCACTGGCATCACGGTACACTGCAGCACTTTCAACTATTTTGTCATCTCCACTGTTATCAAGATCATCATTACCATCATCAGCAAAACGTGGAGCCCTTGTCCTTCGTTTGATGTTATACAGATTGGCTGCACAAATCAATCATATGAGTTGTAAGCGTGGGTATGAGTGTCTCAGGTGCATTGTTTTATTTAAATACTAGCTGTTCCCCTGCGACTTCATCCGCATAAACTTATTAAAATTTTATTTTAATATTCAATTGCAAATGTCAAAATACAAATTACCTTACTATGGCAATTTTGGTGGCACATTAGGGTTTTTATCCAAAATATTAACCCCCTATGTTTAATGGCGTTAAAATTCATAGTCTAAAGCATGACGTAAGTGTAGGGCTTTTTATTACGAAAATAATTATTCAAAAATATGCTGTAATTGCTCACATCTTAGGCAACAAAGAAGTGTGTGTTTATGCTTTATTATAATAGTATAGATTTCAGAATTAAAGATAGTTACGTCACATTAGGAATCATAACTGCCTCCAGCAATCATGTGATCTCTTATTTACATGACAAGCTACATATGTCGTGTAAATAAGAGATAACGATAATTATTCTATTCCTAAAATACAATCTGTTCATATATTGACAATAATCTAAGTCTTAAGGCTAATTATGCGGTATTTGAATTGTACAAACGTCACTTCAAAGTATTCATTGTTAAATTAAGCGAAAGGAATAGGTACACTCCCAAATTATTAGTTTTATTTAGGGACGATAAACACCAAAGTTTAAAAATAATTTTATTTGCAGATATACGAATGGGATAAGAACATTCAGGGGCTGATCCTTTCGTCGTTTTTCTGGGGTTATACGCTGATGCAGATCCCGGCGGGGCTGCTGGCCAAGCGCTACGGCGGTAAGCCAGTGTTGCTCGTAGCGCTGCTCGCCAACGGTCTCATCTGCGCTTTGCTGCCCACGCTTTCCTATTTGGTACCTACGTCTACGTCTCTTATAATGTTGTATTTTCCTGTAACATACAAATTGTCCAAAAATTTTAATGACACAACTCAAGAGTGAGACAATTGTAGTTGAAAAAGTTCTACTTAAATAATTTTTGAGCAAGTTAGTGGTGATTGGTTCCAGGGCGGGTGGCCGGTGGTGTGCGCGTGTCGCGTGCTGATGGGGCTGACGCAGGCGTGCCTGTTCCCCGCCTCGCACACACTGCTCGGTCGCTGGCTGCCCGCGCAGGAGCGTACCACGCTCGCCGGTATCATCTACGGCGGTACGTGATGAATTTATCACTTAAATTCTGATTCTGTTGCTAATTGCTAAGTTGGCCGTTATCATATAATTAGTAACCACATTGGGTTTCTTATTGAGCGCATAGATCAGCTCTGACTGTTGCAGGAGAGGCAACGAGGAACATCCTCATAAAGTCCGCGTCATTTGAGATTAAGCATATAATAGAGAAGGATTTTTAATCTAAACTAAACATTTTATGAGATCGCAACATTTTTTTCTCAGGATCGCAACTGGGAACAATTATAGCGATGCCGCTGTCAGGTTTGCTAGCGGAGACCGCTATCGGGTGGAAACTGATATTCTACTCTATATCGGGGTTGATGT
>NW_013525113.1:31846-36338 GCF_000836215.1 Papilio polytes
TTATGACGGAGGTGGAGCGACAATACATCGAGAGGGGTCTGCACACGTCAGGGGGAAAGGTGAACCTCACAAAATAAAAGTATTACTGCTGTAAAATGTAAAAGTGATACAATATACGTGCAAGCACACAGAAGACTTACAATGTTTGCGATAAAATATTAGTGTGGTTATAAGCCTGTTCTGCAGTTACAATTGGAATTGCACCGAACATAAATTGCCCTGAAGGAGGGCGCCGCTGCAAACCGCTCTTAATTGAAAACGGTATGCAGTCAGGTCGGGCTCGGCTCTCGGCGCCACATCTCTATTTTCCAATTAGACGAAAAGTTTCGAATCTCTGGTCCTCTCGTTTAGTGAGCTTAGTTAGTCCTACTATACGAGTACATAGGATTCAATTGAAGAAAAGAGTATCTGACTAATCTTACTTTAAAATTAATACTCTAGGTTATTACTCAAATTTAAAATATGTTTTAAGCGTCTAGCTATCTCATATTTTTCAACTAAAGAAAGTCATCATTTACGACTACTAAATAGTTTCTATGATTGTATCTCGTGTCCCTCGGTTATTTTGACTAATGTTAGCTTTGTCATTTTTAATGGTTTAAACGTTTCCTGTGTGTGTGAGTATATGTGTGTGTGTTTGCAGGTGCTTCGCACGCCGTGGCGTCATATCCTGCGCTCGCGCGGCCTCTGGGCAGTCGCCATCACGCACATCGGTTTCACCTGCAGCTACGTACTTTTCTTTGTCGACATGCCCACTTACTTGGAGAAAGGATTGCACATATCGTTAAAGAATGTAAGAATTTTAACGCAATCTCTTAAAATGATTCCAAATTCAACCCATACGTGCTTCTTAAATAAGTAACACAAAAATAACAAGTGACTCATGCGAAAACATTTATTGAAATAGCAGTAAATGCAGAGAAACCTTGGTAGATATACCATTGGTAACTGTATTTCGATCGTAATACAGTTTTTTTTTTAATTTAATACGTAATACAGTATTTTGATTGCAATCTATGCACTCCGTTTTTTTGACCGAACGTTAATATTTTGATAATAACAAATTTTATGAGAACCTTTATTGGAAGTATGTAGTTATTTGTATATTAAGTATTTGTTGATTTCCAGAGCGCGTCGCTGTCAGCACTGCCGTACGCGGGCATGTGGCTGGGCAACATTGTGTCCACTTCGGTCTCGGAGAAGATATTTAACCGCGGCCTGCTCTCCGTCGGCACCTGCAGGAAGCTCTTCAATTCTATTGGTGAGTCCTTGCTTGCTAATCGTATAAAATGTAAAGTAAAGAGCAAAGATGTTACAATTCAGCTGCAGTCACGGTGAGGTTCCTTAGTACTTTCTAGTTTCTTCTAAGTACGCTCTACTTACTATATGATGTAATTAATGTTCACAGCCTGCTTCGGTATGGCCGTGGGTCTAGCGGTATTATCCTTCATTAGCAAGGAGCATGAGAATTTGGCCGTCGCGGTGCTTGTGGCCACTCTTACGCTCTATGGTTTCTCCGCTGCTGGGTTCATGGTAATATATTGAATTATCCCAGGACAAATGTCATGTTTAAATTTTCCATGATCTAAATGGAATTACACCTTTATTAGATGAGCCACTTGGATATGTCGCCGAATTTCGCGGGCGTGATGCTCTCTCTGACCAACTTCATCGCTAACTTCGGAAGTGTGGGCACTCCTCTGATCACCAGCTTTATTTTAAACAACGATCCCGTAAGTACCTAATGATCCCGTGATTTACCCATTTTTAAATCTATATAAATATAGCTTTCTAAGAGAGCGTTATATCTTTTTTAAATGTGCTTTGGTTTGTTTAGCTTATTTTTTATTCCAGACGGATCTAAGCCGATGGCGCATATGTTTCTTAATAATATCGTCTCTGCTAATCCTGACCAACATTATGTACATGATATTCGCATCGGCAAAGTGCCAGTCGTGGGATGACCCCGACTTTGAAGATAGGAAGTCTGCTGACCCAGGTATTTTAACACAATTGACATAACCTTCTTTTACATAAAACTCTTGCTCAGAAAAAATTAAAGGTATATTATTATGTATTATTCACAGAGGAAGTAGCTCCTGCTTTAACAAGCTCTGCGATATTAAAAGCAGAAGAGGCCAAAAAGCACTAAAGACATTACTCTGCCAAAAGTGTGCAAAAGACTTCGGACCCTCGCGAAGGAACGACGGACCTACTACAAAATATAAATGAATAGCAAAAACAGAGGAAAAAGGTCAACCAAGTCCACACACTACAGAATATTGCTAAATCCATATGACCGTGAACCGCAGGCAATCATTTGTTTATATCAAATGATTCGAAGACAGTATAAGGTGTACTCGTACTATAGTGGTATATTGAAAATGTTCAAATAAATTTTTATAAACTATTTTAGTTGTTATTTGCAAATTGTGTAATATGTCCTAAGTACCAAAACATTCGAACCAATTCCATGGGGTACGGCAGATAAAGTTATAATTCGACCTGAAGTTTGTTGTAAAAAGCCAATACGCGAAAATATCAGATAATTCATATAGTTATTGTTCAGTAGCGAAGACGTTGATGTACAGTTTACAGTAAAACTTTTCAAAAGCACACAAACACAAGTTACCGCTGAAAATGAATTACCCAAAAGTATGTACAGATATTTGATATCCTATACTATACCTTTTACACGACGCGTTCTACAATTATACTGTTGTTAGTGTCAATGTGAAACTTGACAAGGTCTAATATTGTTGAAAACAACAGCAAGCCTTAATAATGTCTAAACAAACGCCACGTATTTAGATGAGAAGGTTGACATTGCAAATATAACAAATGTACACTAGGATAACATAATTGTAAAACGACTGTCTTCACGATAACTAATGATAACGCTCACTGAAATGACGACGACAGAGTCATTTGCTTTTGATTATAAAAATAAAGATAGCGTCTGTGAGGCGGACTGCGGAACGTTGAATGTTGTGTTGTGATGCAAACAAAACATGGACTTGGAGTTTATGAAATACAAATTTCAAGATGGATACGATGGAGTTATCACTAAAAGTAGTAAGTTATAAGAACATAATTCAATATTAAGAGCAAGTTATCATAAGAGAAGAACGTGTAAATTATAGAATGTGGTGATATACGAGTAAATGTAATAAGTTATATGGATTGAACACCGCCCTGTTCGCTATGGTGTGTATACAGGCATTCACAGCCATTAATGTCCGTATCAGTGCCATCGCTTTTGTTCTCCACAAAAATTGCAGCAGGACGTCGGATGAAACCGTATCTAATTAGAAACACGCTTAACGTAACGCTAGGTCTCTAATCCCTTGCTAATCGTTAAGTCAACGGCGGATCATCGGGGTCATGACCCTCCCCTGAGCTGGTTGGTCAAGAGCTTGACAAAACGTTGGGCGTCGTTGCCCACCTTGGTATTCTCGCCGCTTGTTTGCCCCCTTTTATTATATAAAAAATACATATTTACACATTTTGTCAAACTCTTGACTTGACCACGACTATGTGACCCACCATGGCGCCGTAGGATCCGCACTTGCGTTAAGCCACCACTTTGATCCGTTTAGGCTTTGCCTTTACAGGGGGCGGATGATCACGATGATCTAAAACCCACATTTATCTTCATATTTTTAGATTTCTCAAATGGTAATAGTCATCATTCACAAACGCATTGTATTTATGCAGAGTGTCAGGTGGGCGTGCGGCACGTGCAGGTGGCGTACATGGTGCTATGTGCGGTAGCAATGGGCGCGTTGCGCTCCAGCGCCGGCGTTGCGCTACTTACCATGACAGATGTCTCGCAACGCAACGACTCTTATGTTCAAGTACTATTACTCATTACATTATCCTTATTAGTTAACCACGTCTATTCATTGAAATTTTAGTTAATTTCATCTTTACGGTTATATGTGTGTATATGTAGACCCAGGAGTGGGACACGGGCGTGCAGGGCGCGGTGCTGTGGTCTTTCCTGTGCGGGCACGCGCTGGCTCTGCTACCCGCCGAGCTGCACTTGGCGCGTTTCGGAGACAAATTCGTTGTCACGGCTGTGCTCCTCATCAATGGCAGTCTAACCGCCGCTATGCCTACCATCGTCAACAGGGTAAACAAAAATTAAGTTTTTGAAATTTAGTTGTTTAACTACCTACATATAACCCGTGTTCTAGATCGCATTCTTTAATAGTAAGAAAGTATGTTTTTTTTTTTATAAAACTGCTTTAATTACATCGCCGAGGATGCCGCATTGGGGAGTAATTACGTTCGGCTACCCAATGAATCATTCGGAGTTCTTGCGGCCAGGCGTTAGTTTCTTGCTGAGTTGATTGAAATTACACACTGTAATAGAAGCTGAATGATTTTCAGAGATTTGATTAATGAGATTTCCTTATTTTATCCGTTAGTTGTTTTATGAAGTACATTTATGGAGAATTCGTTTCTAGCGGATAACTTAAGATGTTTG
>NW_013525113.1:36399-36825 GCF_000836215.1 Papilio polytes
CTTGCTGGACAAGTGGCTTCCACCCTGCGAGAGGCAAACGGCTTCATGGTTTATAAATACAGGTTTTAAATGATAAATTTAAAATTGATGTTCTCCTTTTATACACAAAAATACATTAAAAATAAACAATGTCTTTTACAAGTAATATCGAATTCCGTAAACCTCGGGGATCACTGGCAAATCCTCCGTTGTGCGGAAGCTACAGACATCGAATATTCAAATTCCCTCAGGCCTCCTGCCGGCGCCGGAGACATTATACAGATCACAATTATTACAAATTGAGTTTGACATAGTAGTTCGAACTCTGTGTACGTTTGATTTTATAAAAGACGAATTGCGGTCAATTCCAATACTTAATAGTTTAGATCAGTGATAATGATGTGATGAAGTATTTCAACCGCTTCCTGAAGCAAATCATGTAAAACT
>NW_013525113.1:36978-45051 GCF_000836215.1 Papilio polytes
CCCGACGCCGAAAAAGAGTATATTAGGGAAGCTTGCGCGGGATATCGAATGGTTTGTTTCTTCGGATCAATTAAGAGGTTTTAAACTGCTGCTAATTTTATATTTGTCCATTAATGATTATGATACATAATACATGGTACTAACAAATAAGTAATTTAGACACAATTCCGTGAATGTTGTAGAAGAGGCTGAGCGTGCCGTGGCGCAGCATGTTGCGCTGCCGGCGGTTGGCGGGGCTGGCGCTAGCACACGCCGCCAACAACGCGCTATTCCTCTTCTACCTGGTGGACGTGCCGATGTACCTGAGGTCAACGGGACTGACGCTGCAACAGGTAGTTATGTGAAGGGGAAATTATACATATATTTATATCTAGAACAGTAAGTAACTATTAAATGATAGATAATTATAAGCTGATGCTATTTTTATTTTCAGTGCGGAGTACAATCAATGATACCCTTCATAGTTTTATTGACTCTTTACACAACCATCGGTCCCACATTCCGCTGCTTGTTGAAGTCCAATTTGTTGGCTCACGTCCTTAACGTCACATACTTATGGAAAGTGGTCAATGCTCTAGGTTGGTGGCGTTAATTATTACTTCTAATAGTTAGTATTAGTTGTAGGAGACATTCGCTTAAATTGTTTTAAGTGAGTTTTTCGTCTTTGACATTCTCTAACATTTAAAGAGACAATAGTTTACATTTTTGTGATCGAGAATTTAATAAATAAAGCAATATCAGCGACGGAAGTGGAGCTACAAGTATGTGATGTCGGAGGCAGCTAGCGACAAAGTGCTCTCAGCCCGAGGGGATCATTATAAAATTCCTCAGACAACATTCACGTCATTGATATTGATTATTTAATAAACCAAGTCAATATATGCGTGTTATAAGTCGTATGTTGTATTATATCTCGTAGGACCCGTAGGCTGCTTAAGGCGTAGGTTGACATTTTTATTAAATCTATACTCTATACTAATATAATAAAGCGTAAACACGTGTCTTTTGCATATTTTATTGCCTTGATGAAGGAGATGCTGACAAGGAAAGGAAAATAGCCAATGAAAAAAATGTATATAACCGCATTTCCCAATAAGCATGTTTGTGTTTCCAGGAACTTTATCGATCGTGTCGGGGCTAGCGGTGGCCGCCAACGTGCCGGCTGAATGGGACTATTTAAGACTATGCGTATTAATTGCTACGCTGGGATTACTCGCATTCCAATATTCCGGCTTTGTTGTGAGTTAGAATATTAACCTTCATTTTCATTATTATATTTAAATCTAAATGTCTCGATATCTTATTACAATAATTGCCTTTTGCGCCGTAATCACCCATTTGTGTGTAAAAACCATATTCCTTCTAATAAATTTTCTATAAAATCACTGTATTTATTTTTGTAACATTGATTGGTTTTTGATGTTGCCAGGAAGACGTTTATGATTTAAGTGAAAATTACTGCGGTACATTGGTCGTAATAACGAGTACATTTGCCAGCTTAGCGGGCGCAGCAGTGCCCTTGCTCACTGGGATGATTCTCAAATATCAAAAGGTGAGCTATAAAGTATCAACGACCTACCGCAGATGAATTTATTTGCTACAACCCGGTTAGAATCAAGACTACACGCTAGTATTCTAGTACCAACAGCTAAGTAAATGTAAACAATTTTAGAGGAGTCAATTTCAGATTAGCATTAGAAGTGCTAATGTTAGGTCAGGTGTTCGAAGTTCGCCACGTGTGTGATCTAATGTATGGTGGTGTTTCTAGAACGAGAGCGGCGCGTGGCGCGTGGTGTTCATCATCATGGCGGGCTTGTACGGTGTCTGCAACGCGGCTTCGGCGGCCACGAGCGGGGCCGGGGGTCGCGCGCGCTGGGACCGCGCAGGGACGGGCGGGGGCGGGGAGGGGCATAACTTCGTCTACCACAACACGGGCCTCAGCACCGAGGGTCGGTTTGCGCTTGTTTCCTTCTCATTTTGGTTAAAGATGTTCTAATTTTAAAGTTAATTTTTGCTCTTACAAACTTTTTTTCTTACAGATGCAACTCAATTAGAACTGCTGGATATGTACCCGGAGAAGACGATCGACGGAAGACCGAGCGAAACTATTGCTTGACCTGTATAAATACTTCCTATGTTATGAGTTTAACGAATCTTATTATACTTTTTTGATACCAAGGCATAAATAAAAAGAATATGGAAAATGTAAAGTTTTTATTCAAAATGATCGGTAATACGAATACCGCGTGAGCTAAGCATATTAACAGAAGAATCCATTTAATTTAATTAAATACATGTCACGGCGATAATTAATTTCGTGTGTCTGATCTATCTTTATTAGCTGTATCTGAATGTGCGCAGTATTACGTAAAATGTGTGATTTGGGGGAAGAGGTAAATTGTTACTTCAGACCAATTTATTTCCCTCTGTTTATGATATGTGGAAGTACACATAGTTACATTGCATTACAGTGAAACGTAATTAAAATCGGGTTAATTGGATATCTTTTAATTTTTTTGTCCTCAATGAAGTACAACAGGAGTGAGTAAATCGCATTACGCGTTACTGCTTCTTAAATTAATGTCAAGAACACAATTCCTGTGGTCTCTTCATAGATCTTGACATAACGCCTCATATTCCCTCTGCTTTGGCATGCCGTGAAATGGCCACGCAGTCAAATCAGCACACCGCCAAGTCGTCACGCCCTGCGGTATTTTCCACTGACGCAGGACGCAGCAGTCACACAATGTAGATAACATGCCAACAAATACGATAATCAAATAAATGTATTTGTTTAGAGATGAATCTGAAATCATGCCACTGTAGTTGTAATGTTTGGAGTAACATTTTTTAAAAGTAATTTTGTATCAAAATTTAAATAAATACGTAGAGAACGGTAGAAATTATAAGCTTCTTATCATATTTTCTAAAAAATAAGACTGTATATTTTTACAGTCACGAAGTCAAGAATCTAATATCTAGTTTAAAAACATAATGACAACATGTTCTGTTAGTTTTAAGTATATCAAAAGCCCTTGCCTTGGGGCCTAGTCTAGCCTAAGATAATTACAAACAAAATTATTTCATGAAGTACAATTTTAACGGTAAAAATAATATCAAGAAAAATGTGAGTAAATTCAATTATTAAGTATGTTAGATATTCTGTTTTAGTTCTTTAATAATAATAATTAACTTAATTACATACATGTAAGAGTTTTATATTTTTTATGCAAAGTTAATATTTGTTTATATTTGTTTAAACCATTATCTACGAATATGCAAATTAAGAAAGTTAGTGATAACATTGGAAATGTAGGGAAACGTGATAGTAAGGATTGTGGCAAAAGCATAACCAGTAAATAGTCAGCAGCGGGCGTCTGAGATTCAATATATCTTAATAAATAACATAGTCGTTATCGTGATCCCTGGGAGTGTCGTCTGTCACAATATCTTTCTTTCACGATAGTTTAATGATTGTTTATGAACTAAATCATTAAGACGAGCAAACGTACTCGGCGCTAAATTAAATGTAACAAATCATCCTTTAAATATTTACAGTTGTTATCAGTCCGTGGTGCGGTGTCGTCGAATGCGAATCGCCCACAAAGTGTGTCACAACATTGAAGCCATGCCGGTGGAGAAGGCTGACTACACGAGTGTTCCCCTCGCCGAGAAACATGAAGGTCGGTCGAGTCCTCCTATGAAGTTACCGCACTATATGCTCGTTTACTCTTAGTTGTTCTTCGCTATACACAATATCGATGATGTCAAACGTCAAATACAAAAGTTCTCTTAATTTTCTCAGAGCCACCAGAAATCGAGTCACCTTCAGGTTTTGGCGTGCGGCACCTGCAGGCACTGCTGCTTTTCATTAGCCTGTCCATCGGCTTCTCGATGCGTGCACACCTCAGCGTCACCCTGGTCGCCATGACGACGACCAGCAGCACCTCCACTAGCAACTCCACCTGTGTGCATCTTGGACATAAACTAAACTTAACTAACTTGACCTCCGACGATTTAAACACTACGTTGAATACGGAGTTTGTAGATGAGAGTCACGCAGAGAACTGTGTGGAGGAGGGGCAGTCTCGTTGGAATATTTATCGGGTAAATATTCAATGAAAACGTTTTAGCCTTTAAAATAAAACATAATAAAACTCTGGTATTTTAAAGAAAAGGAGATTGATGCTATACAATAAGCTACATCGGTGAGTCGTTGCAGACGTACAGGTGGTCGAAGCCCCAGCAGGAGATGATTCTGTTCGCGTTCTTCGTAGGCTACACGAGCATGATGTTGCCGATGGGTATGCTGGCGCAGAAGGTCGGTGGAAAGCTCCCTATCTGCGCCGCGCTGTTCATCAACGGGGTGCTCTCCGTGCTCACGCCTTGGATGCCTCTTGTTGTTAGTATAAACAATGCAGAGTTTTAAAAAGTTTTATTACATTGTCCTAATCAATTTAATTAGCTCGCGACACAGTCAGTTTATTTTATTCAGCTAATTTACTGATTTCTTTAGAAGTGACTATACTCTTCACTAGTAGACTGAGAGGTGTAATAGTTGTGTACTGTCGTAGGGCGGCTGGGTGCTGGTGTGCGCGGGGCGGCTGCTACAGGGCATGTCGCAGGCTGCCTTCTTTCCCAGCGTCCACACGCTGCTCGGCAAGTGGGCGCCGCTCTCCGAGAGGGGCCGTCTCAGTACATACATCTACACAGGTCGGTTAGCTTTTACCATTGATATTGCGCTTCGTGCTGAATATGAAAATGTTTGACGACACATGATGTCATAAAACACCAAATTCAAATTAATTTAATATGTGGCAACGCGAGGGCGCATATGTATTTTCTTGCCCTTAATTTCATGTTAGTTCTGTAACTATAATTAATCCCTCGTTAGTAACAGAATAAGACTAATGAAGACACATAACAAGTGTCACGTGACCTCAATACCAAACAAACAATTGTAATTTGCATGCTCCCTTTACACCCTCTAAAGCGAGTTACAAGTTCGTGTTGGAGCCTCTCGGTTAGCCTTGAGTACTTGCTACAAAAGCGAGACAAAGTGCTCACTGTTTGTCTTTTTAGTAGGGCCTTAAGATCACTGTCATTAGACTGAAAGGAAGTTTGCATTCGGTGTTTGTTGAGGTGGCTACAAATTGGGAGTTTCTACAATACACCGAACTTTATCACGTACTTAGATCAATACGTGAATACGTTAGGTAGAGGTATTATGCATTACTCAATAAATTGATACCATATTTATATTGTCATGATTGGTTTAACTATTTTATAAGGATAAAAATCACAAATAAATCTTGCACAACATTGTAGTACTTTAGTTCTAGTTAAATATTCACTATTTACTAACTCATGGAGGGTACTCAGTAGGTAATAATATCAAAACTGAGTATATTGAAGTTTCAACTAATAGAAAACTTTTGCGGACCCTTGAAACCTCATAAAGTAGATAGATTAGAAAGCTTCTGGTGGTCCACTGAGATTGCAAGTCAAAGTATAAGATAATCTCACAAATTAGTTTACGACTATTCCGTGTGCCATTTCAACTTTATATTTGTGAATGTAATGTATTTGAATACTCGTGAGGGCTCTCGTAAGAATTGAACTAAATACGAAAATTACAAAAAGTGTTTGAAATTATAAAATCGTCCTGTTTCGCCTCTACTCTTTGTACTTATCTTTCCTAACTAATTGACGGCCTATATCAACATTGACCTCTCCGTGTTACTTGTTTGATGTTCATTTGTCAAAAGCTAATTATATCGGTACAGTATTTTATGAAGGTACACATTCCTTTCAGTTAGTAATATTCAAAACGCAATGGCAAATGTAATCGAAAAGTATTTGACAATTTCATTGACTGACTTCGATAAAGAAATCCCTTGAAGCAAAACGTTGTCGTAACGGAGGGAAACTAAACTACAAAGTTTGTATCAGTGTATAACGCGACAAATAAAGTAAAACTATATGATTCAACCCTGTTTCAACTAGCAGCCAGCCAGGCAAATAGCGCAGCTGAATTGCCAAACCCCATAATGCAGGTTAGTTTAGCATTAATTGATATTAGATGGCGCCGACAGCAATTGTGAATATGTTTTCATCAATTTAAAAGTAAAAGTATTTATATTCACTAGTAACATGTTTTGTAAGGTTTAAATTACAAAAGTTTCAATTGCAAAAAATATGGTGGATGAATATTTAATATTTTACTGGCCACAAACAAGCAATAGACATTTTAATTAAAAAAAAAACAAGGAGTTTAGGCGCGAATGAAGGTGCAAAATATGAAGCAATGTATAACATCGTTTTTACTTTTATTTTAACAATAGTTTGTGTGTTTATCAACAAGTAAAGAAAAAAATATCAATAGTACTCGTATACATTTATACACAGTTATTAAAATGTTATAATAAGATTTTTAAACATAATCTGCCAATGAAATTATCGCTTGAGTTTTGTGTGATTACTTTAGCGGAGGTTACTGCCAAATTGTGCTCTGCTGACGTATTTCCGCTCCTATTTCCTGGCGTTAATTACAATTTGAATTTACTTACGAAACGTAATTAGTTCAATGTGAAAACGGGAAATTTTCTACTTAAGGAGATTACCTTGTCCACGCGGCGCGGTACGGTCGCTCGTTTGTAGCCGCTCAGGTATTTACTTCTAAAACATCTTTTCTAAGATTTTGATGTTTTTTATGGTAAAAATAATACACACATTGTCCGTAAGAAAATAACGTAGTCTAATTTTCAACTGCGCTAAACAAATAGCTACTTGTAACTGCAAATGTAAGAAAAACAAAACAATATCCGGCACAGTACATTTTATACAAACATTAGGAGAACAATGCTAAGATTAGACGACTACCTGAACAAAGCGAGAGTAAACAAAACAAAAGATGGGATCTGCCGGAGCCCCGCGCCGCCCGGTCNATTCGCTCCTCAATAATATTATGCTGCTAATTTAATATTACTAATATTATAAATGCGAAAGTTTAGATGGATGGATGTTTGGTAGAGTTTTTAGCCTAAACGACAGAACGAATCTCCGTGGAATTCGGAACAGATGTCGAGCATAGTCTGGAAGAACACATAGGCTACTTTTCATCCCGAAAATAGTTACGGTTCCCATAGGATTCGTTTTTAATTTAAAATTAAGATGGTTTTTTAGCGTTTAAAATGATTTATGTATTTAAAAAAAAAATAAAAATATTTAAAACTTAAAACAATGCTAATTTAAAAAATAAAATCATTTTAAAATCTTATGTAATTTGATGTCCGAATGAATGAAAAAACATTTCGTTACAATGTTTTTAATTGAATAATTAAGAACTGTTCCTATTTTTAAGATTAGCTGTTGCCCGCGACTTGGTACACGTGGAATATAAAAGTTCAATGCTTATGTTGGTTCCTTTTTTCAACCTTTGAAGGATAAATATGAAGGAAGCCTAAAACACCTCGACCTTCTTTCTTAGTAGTTACTTAGATAAGGATTAATATTAAAACTAATAAATAATCGCCGCAAATTGTTGCGGTTTTTAATTGCAATTTCTAAACAAAAAGTGGTTATTGTAAGAAAACCGTTAAGGACAATTACATGCCATCGCGGACTTTTCTGTAGAACTTTTTGAGACATATAATTCTTCGATACATCATTTTTATATACCTCTAAACCTTTAGCCAAGAAAAGTTAAAATTTAGTGATTTTTAACATCGGAGTCCAGAAAGATGATTTTTAAGGGTTCCTAAACATTAGTAGCATATGAACTTTCAAATTTTGCAGGACGAAGTCGCGGGCAACAGCTAGTTTCGTATAAATTGTTCCTTCCGCTCGATCCTCTGCAAGTTTGATGACAAAACATTAAGTTGAATAATATCGATAATAATATAATTTTTAGTCCCATTTGAAATTTGTCCTTGTTTTAATCGTTAGATTTGTTATAATAGTTTAGTTGTTATGGTGTGCAGGGTCGCAGTTCGGCACAGTGCTGGCGTTCCAGGTGGCGGGGGCGTTCGCGGGCAGCGCAGCGCTGGGCTGGCCGTGGACGTTCTGGTGCTG
>NW_013525113.1:45692-49778 GCF_000836215.1 Papilio polytes
CGTACATCTCCATGTACCTGATGACGCTGCTGTTCGGCTACGTGTCGGATCTGGTCGCCAACAAGAAGCTAATGTCAATAGTCAACATTAGAAGAACAGCAAATTCGATCGGTACGTAATGAATATGACGTGAAATATAATTTAATGCTATTACTTGATGGGACGCTACAACTACTATACTTAATATACTATCCTTTGTATGTTGTAATGTATAGTGATGTGTGTCGTCAGGCATGGCGCTGTCGGGGCTGTTCCTGGTGTGCTTCAGTGTGGTGGCGGAGACGCGGCTGGCGGTGGCGGCCATGGCGCTCTGCCTCGGCCTGCACTCCGGCGTGCACGTCGGCTTTCATGTCAGCGCACATTTCTATTGTTACGTTTCGACGTCACACGAACACTTTTCGAATAATGACCTTTGTTTGTACTTTTTAGATAAACCACATAGATTTGGCGCCGAACTTCGCGGGTCCGATGATGGCGATGAGCAACATGATAGCGAACTTGTCCGGCCTCCTCGTGCCCGTCCTCGTGTCCAACATCGTCGGAGACGACGCGGTCAGTGAACCTTCATGTGCTCCTCAACATTCTATTTAAACATTTTTAGATAAGCTCTTGGATAAATTTTGTAATTTTGCATTGCAGACAAATCAAAAGAAATGGCAGATTCTGTTCATCTTGTTCGCGGCGCTACAACTCGTCACTAATTTAATATTCGTAATTTTCGCAAAAGGCACGGTTCAAGAGTGGAACTTTTATGGCGAAGAAGAAGAAGGTAATCATTTTATATTTTCAAATAAAATGGTTACGACTGATCGCAGTACAAAAGAATACTATGCTATAGGAATTTACATCCCTTTACAAATGAGAATTCATACCATCACTCACGGATATCCTTACAACTCTCCTCGGCGTAAACTTACATCATTATTACATTTAATAATCTTTAGCTTACAAACTACAGAAAAAACACTGTTCTTTTCAGACATCAAGAAAAGAGAACGCGATGCAATGGTGGAACTTAAAGGTATATTGGCAAAGAGCAAGGAATCACAGAAATGTGATAAAGAGCAGTGAGCCGTCGACTGCTCCGCCGCGACCCACGAGATACAAGATACGATGCTTCCTAATTGTCATTTGATGGTCAACACTGGAATCTCAGTCTGTTACGCTCGCACGCGTAACGATCATAGAAAAATTATTAAGTCACCTGTTTAAGAATTATAAATAAAATTAGAAAGTAGCGTGGTTCATTTATTACATTTCTTTGTAAATTACATCAGAGTACATTCAAATAATCTTGGATCATTGTCAGACAGAAATATTACTTTACATCAGTATTTTTTTTAAGAAATACACAGATTAGATTTCCCTTCTGTGATTAAAATCAACAAAGAATTAGCTTTTTCTTATTTAGTTTGATAACTAGTAATTATTAAAAAAAACTCTAAGCTTTTATGGCTGCCTAAAACAACAGTAAAGCTATTTATACATTAGACTGCAATGGAGGACATACGAATACACGTATTAAACAACAGGTAGAAACGAAGAGCTGACACCTGAAGAGGCGACGTCAGACAGTACCAAACGTCATTTATATTACTACTGTGTAGAAATTATACAATTTAAATGAGACCTAAAGTTTTATTCCTTCTATCAAATGAGGGTCTGTCACATATATTTGCGTGAATATATTCGTAACGTCAACGACAAAAGCATGAGATTTTTTGATGTACTATACGCCCGGTAGGGGCGCTGCACTAATTTTATCGATAACAACAAAATCGATCTCAAGAATAGTCACGATACTCAGATATCTAATTTGGATCACTCGATGTTAAAGTTTATGTTGTCGCGTTTATGTTTTCAATTATTTAACCGCATCTTATGGAGTAAATTATATCAACCCCGACTGCGGCAAATGTTCAAACCAATCGCAACGCAAATGCATACAAACTATGATGATTTTGCAAAAATATAAGTTGTCGTCATAATTACTTTTCGTATATAGAATAAATAATAGTCGTACACATATATACTTGTATTATTTTATGCGAAATATTGTAATATATGTAACTAATGCTATTTTAAAACAAAGAAGGAATTAACAAGAACAAGTAGCAGTGTTTGTGAATGAGATAATGCTGTTTGTTTAAACGACAAGCGTAGAACATAATACACTCGCCTACACAATTACTTCCAAAAAGGTAACATTATTTATTGTATTTTTTATAATTTTAAAGTCAAAGTCGTGTCCTCCATATGATTTTATGCGCCTAAAATTTATAGCAGTCTTCATATTGTGTTTCTGAATTATTGCTGAGTGCCTTAGTTTCTTTCAAATTCAATTTTGTCTGTAAAAAAATTACCAAACACATGTTTAACACTAATCTTCTTGACTGTACATGTTAGGCGTTTACTTATTACGTAAATATTACTTACGTAATTTATAATTGCCGGAGCTTATTTCATTTTAGTGATGACTCCGTAGAGGGTGTGAAATTTCTAAATAATTAAAAAATCATGACAGACAAGGATTACACGAAAGTTCCAACTGATGAAAAAACAGGTAAGTAAATGTAATATGTGATTACTCTAACAGCCTTGATTCTTACTTGATAGCTTTTTACAGAAGAAGTTTGCAGTTTATAGTACATACATTAGTTGAAATCTTACTAATATTATACATGTGAAAGTTTAGATGCATGTGTGGAAGTTTGTTAGAGTTGTAGCCTTTAGCCTACAGTTTACTTCTAAACGGATCTCGATGAAATTTGGCATAGATGTTGAGGATAGTCTGGAATAATACATCAACTACTTACTTTTTTAAATTCCCTTCAACGAAGTCGCGGAAGAAAGTTAGAACATATCCATGTTTAGGTTTTAATATTTTCGTCCTAAATCAGTAAAATGGTACAATTGTATTCCAGCACAGCAAGAGGCTGTATTGCAGTACGGCTATGGGTACCGGCACGTGCAGGCGCTGCTCATGGTGCTCAGCCTGACCGTGGGCTACGTGGCGCGAGCACATCTCGGGGTCACCATCGTCGCCATGACCAGCCCCGAGCCCACTCACACAGAAGCAATGGAAACTAAAGCAAATAATACCCTTGTTGACAATACAACATTCGTAAATAACGCATCGTACAAATTGTCACAAGATGAGGGGACAATGATTAACGTAAGTAGTAGTTATAAATTCGAGAGGAAAAATTAAATAATTAAAATTGTTTATCCACTTTCCTAGCACTTGTTATTTTAATTATGAAGTTTTTTGTTTGCATTTTTAACCTTATTGACACCCCTGTCACGGCTTAAATTAGATATGGAATGCATTTCCAGGTGTATGATTGGCCGAAGTCGACGCAAGAGATGGTGCTAGGTGCTTTCTTCTTGGGATACGGCACTATGATGTTCCCCACTGGGATGGTCTGCCAGCGCTGGGGAGGCAAGCTGCCCCTGCAGGTGGCGCTGCTCGTCAACGGCATTGTTTCGCTACTCACGCCTTGGCTGACAATCTGGGTCAGTCCTAAATCCTATTAAATTTTGTCGATTCTTTCAAAAACAGTTTGTCAATAAACATTAATTACAATATTTGTAACTACTGTGATTATGTATCGTCATGTCTACGTACAGTTGTAGTCATACAGGTTCGCTGATAATAAAAAAAATGTATTACAAACTACAGACAAAGTAGAACATTATGAAAATGTTATTTCCATTATATTTTTTTAGAGAATAATCTGAAAGCTGAACTTCAACTAATGTTGGCAGAAAAAGTTTTACAAAGGGATGTTGTTTTGAAAATTTCGTTATTAAATTAGTTTAAGAGCGCTTTTTTTGTGTAAATCGTAAGTTATTCGTGCAGAAAAGCTGAAAACTCGTTGGTGAGTAAAAAAAACAAGGTGTAAAATAAGTATGAAAATATTTTTTTGGAAAGTTGAATAAAACTATAGTTAGTAGCTAGGTATCCGTTACAAATTACATATTTAACTTTACAAATAAATGCATTTAGTATGAGCAGTAGCTATACGTAACAGATAAAAGAATAAGCATCATGTGTGTGTGTGTGAAGGGGGGGTGGCGGGCGCT
>NW_013525113.1:50413-53432 GCF_000836215.1 Papilio polytes
CACACAAGTACCCACCTACATGCACGCCGTGCTCAAAGTTGACGTCAAAAGTGTAAGTAATTAACTTACAAAGCTATTACATTGAAAATGTGAAATATCTAGCAATCGATAAAGCTGTTAGACTCAACACAAATGAATGTAAGAAACGGAATTTTGGGTTTTCCGCACACAAAGACTTTGAGCTGATAAATATATTTAGTCTACATTATACAAGTACATTACGACTGCGCAGGTGTTTCTTTCGAATAAAATATTATTTCAGATGATATAAGTAATACCACACTATGTGGTTTACTAGTTTAGTTTAACTTTCTTAATCTTTCGTAATCCGAATAACAAGATTTTTTTACATAATTATAATATACTTACTACGCATAATTGTATTTGTGGACGCGATCAACAGATACGACCTTATCTTGGTAAATAAAACAATTACCTAAGAAAAATTATTCGCTCTAAATGTTTTTGCTAACGACACCTATATTTTTCCTTTCTATGACGCATTTTTAAATGTTCTCAAAAGATCTTTCTTATAAGCAACTTATTCAGCTATAGTTTCTCAACACAATGTATTGCATGACGCACGCCGACCCTGCAGAGCGGTCTGCTGTCCTCGTTGCCGTACATCGCATCTTTCTTCTCTACGGTGCTGGGCGGATACTTCTCTGACTTCCTCACCAACAGGAACATCCTCTCCATTAAATATGCCAGGATTATTTGCAATTCAATAGGTAGGTTATATCATCAATGTCAACGTCAATAGTAAACATCACTACATACAAATACAAATAAATGTAAAATAAGCCTTTGAATCTTTATCACATAGTGGCCCCCCTATTAACACTGTGGTACCTCAATGTTTCTGGATTTTTATTACATCTTGAGACATTGATATGTAACATTAAGATATTTTACAGGGTCAGTGATCCCGGCGGCGGCGATTGCGGCGGTGTCGTTCACGAGAAGCGTGCCGCTGGCAGTCGGCTGCTTCGTGTTGACGCTCGCCACACAAGGCCTCGTGCACACCGGCTGGATGGTCACTACTGAGTCGTCTAACAGCAGTCTGCTCCAATGTTAATCTTTAATTGTTTTTTTGATTAAATGTATTTCGCAGGTTAACTACATGGACCTGGCGCCGAACTTTAGCGGCGGCCTGATGGCTATCGGCAACACCCTGACCAATGTGTTCATCGTCCTCATGCCCCTCCTCGTCTCCACAATTGTCACAGACGTCGTGAGTTCATTTGTAACTACACACAAGGACACTGCAGTTAATGCGGAGTTGAATAAAATGAAATTTAATATCAAGACAATAAATCTTTAAGTCTTACGAAGTGAAATGTATTTTTTTTACAGACGAATGTATACCAATGGAGGATATTGATGTTTATAATCGTTGGATTAGTTTTCTTTACAAATTTATTCTTTGTAATGTTCATGAGCGCTGATACGCAAGACTGGAACGATAACGTCGCTGAACAAGATGGTGAGATTTGAAAAATAACCAACTTCTTCATTTTTCTAAGTAAAGCAAAAGTAACGAGTCTCTTTTTGGTAGATACTCAGTTATACAAGCAAACTTCCTAAATTTAGGAATTGTCTATACAGTCAGAAACATGAACCGATATGTTGATTTAAAATACATCTCACTTTTAGGACTTTAATGAGTGAATGTTTTCTGTTGTATTTTTCAGATGCTCAAAAGGATGCAAAGAAGACAGAAGTTACTAAATGTTAAAGTTAATAAAATGTAAATATTAAATACTTCAATTTGTAATTTACTTTATTTGGTATTCCACTTCCTCAACCCACCCTCTGTTTATTGCAACATTGATGCAACAACGAAGCTAACGCAAGCGGAACATGGGAAGTATTTCAATTATTTGAACTCTCTCAGGATATATATCCACCAAAGCACACCAGTCATACTAAGAATCGAAAGAGCTCCGATTACCATTGCATTTTTGATGTAGAACACTTCACTTACTTATCCTACATTATACACCTTTATGTATATACTTAGCGTTAAAAAAATTAAAACTTTAGTGATTACGAACTTTCTTATTATTTACATCTGTGTTGTCATAAACCTGTGTGAATGTAGTCTTATTTTTTTCTTATTGTAATTATAATTACATGTACTTATATACTCTATTATGTTACATAGAGCTGTAAATAAAGTTCTGACAACAGTCTTTTACTGTAATGTCGTTGCTAGATTAGATAAGGACATAAATACGTATTGTTACGTTTCGTTTTAATTATTGGCATACTCTTTGATGTCGGAAGGCATTTCTCCGACGATTTAGGGTTAAAATAACGCCAAACAAGAAAATTTAACGATATAAAAATAATAACATACGCACAGTTGAATAAAATATTTGTTTATGATAAGTGTAGATTGTTTAAATAGATGGTGTTAGTTCTTATTCAAATCAATGTAACGTCAAAGTTAACAAACGTTAGTACAACGGGAAAGGTGACGACGTTTGAGCTATGAAGTTTTGTAATAAAGATGCCGAGAAAGTCGTAAATAACGAAGATTGTGATTTAAAAGGTAAAGTTGAAATAATCAAAATTGTTAATAACAAAAGAATATCATTGTAAAATCATCTAATTTTAGCACGATCTAGGGAAATATTAAAAAAAACGGGAATCATTCTTACATAACCATGTATTTTTTCGCAACTACGTTTTTACCGAATTAGTTACTCGTGTTCAAAACATTAGAGTAATTACTTGAAAATAATTAGATAGTTGTTATAACAAGTTCGTTTCGACGCAATTTTTTATTACGAATACATTAATTTCTAAGAAAAACTCAGAATGACTTTAAGCTCAGTCAGATTCAGATTATAGCTACATATCACTAATTTAATTACAAAAAAAATTTTAACAGAATAACAAAATAAATCCTAAACAATTTCTTAGGCTGGGGCTACAGACACCAGCAATGCCTCATCCTGTTCTTCTGCCTGACGACGGGCTACAGCATGCGCGCCTGCATGGGCGTCTCCCT
>NW_013525113.1:53464-60209 GCF_000836215.1 Papilio polytes
TCCAACAATGTCACTGCTGCCGATGACGACTACAAAGTGGATGGGGTGTTGAGTGCTTTGTTGCTGTCTAGTCCGGTGAGGCTTTAATACTAACCTTTTTGGAACTACATATTTATATGAGTCTAGTTTGTCTAATATCCCAATATTAACTATTCTATGAAGTCTTATCATGCTTGTTTATTTTTGGTATATTTTTTGTAAGCTCTTTTTGTTTTTCTAGTCTACTTGATAACGGTTTACACGATCGTCCATATAAATTACTGAAATTTTAAATTGAAATAAAATATGTTTTAACACATATTCGCCGCAGTGTTGTTTTCTTATAGTTATTTAAACAAAATTAATCCACGGAAGCAGAAAGAGGCTTAAAAAATATTTTATCATACATTTGTAACCCTTATCAAGCTGTTCACCAAAACCTTGAGTAAATAAAGGTTTATTTTTAGAGTTCAAAAATAATGTTAAAAAATGTTCATAGTATATCGATGTTTCAATAATTGATTGAATGACAATGCGCTTGTTCTCAAATAGGATTCCTACTTCTCCACATTAACTCTATCACTAACCCATTAACTATAGACATATACAAACAAAATATTTAAAAAAAAAAACCTAAAAATTTTATGTTAATATGTATGGTGAACATTGGATGTAGTTCCTCTGACCTTGATCTCGTTCAAATGTTTAAAAACAGTTGTTGACTAGAGGTTTGATATGTTACAGTATCCGAGATTCAAATGGAACAAGAAGACACAGGATACGATCTTGGCGTCGTTCTTCTGGGGCTATATGATGCTGCAGGTGCCGGCCGGGCAGCTCGCACACCGATGGGGCGCGCGGCGCCTTCTCGCTGGCGCGCTCTTCGCCAACGCCCTCGTATCCTTCTGCCTGCCCTGGGCCGCTTATTATGTATTTCGAAACGTTTTCACGGCTAAAGACTAATCTTTTTCCAATTTTTATTGCAATTTTCTCATCTTTCCTTATTTCTCATATTGTTTCCCTCTTTTATGTATGTCTATTTTTGTGCCTATAGCAATAGTCTGTGTGGGACTCATCTGTTTTTTGACAATTGTCAACAGGGAGGATGGATATGGGTGTTAATCTTCAGAATGACCCAAGGATTGAGTCAAGCCTGTATTGTACCAGGCATGCACACTTTCCTCGGCAAATGGACACCACTGAGAGAAAGAAGTCGCCTTAGTGCTTGGGCATACGGAGGTTGGTTTAAGTAATCATATACGTTGATGTGATTGTACCTGATGGTTTGAACATTGTTGTAATGATGTAATTAATTGATCAAATAACTTTAACTTTCATTTGATTTTTTAGGTCAAGCCTTAGGTCCCGTGGTGGGTCTCCCAGTGACTGGTTTCATCGCGTCCTCTCCGCTGGGATGGCCCGGCGTGTTCCGCTTCTACGGCGTGCTGGCGGCGCTCGTGGGCGCCCTCATCTGGTACATGACAGCCGACACGCCGGCCAAACATCCCAAAATAACACTTGCCGAAAAAATGTATATCGAAAATGATATAGGCCCTACTGATGACTCTAGAGTGAGTTTATTTCACTTTAATATTTAAAAAATTTGCGTTACAATATTTATAACTGGTGTCCTTGCGTTTTCGTTTCCACAAATCTGATAGTGCACCCTTTAAATGTGACATTGCTGCCAGCTAAGCACAGCATACTTATTATTTTTCTGTCTTTGTAGAAACCAAAGACAGTCCCGTGGAGAAGTATCTTGACCCACCGCGGCATGTTGGCCATCATCATCGCTCACATCGGCCAGACCTGGGGCCAGTTGACTCTGTATTCAGAGGTGCCCGCATTCATGGATAAAGTCATGGGAGTCAACATTAAAGCGGTAAAATCAAAGCTAATGTATTTAGATAAGGTTTAAGCATCACATCACAACTTATACTCAAATGTAGGTTAGGTTGTCTATACTTATTTTTTTTTATTAGAATTAATGAGGGAGTTGCTATGAATGAATTAAATTTTGAATGGCTTAAAAAACTTGGATTTTTAATTTTGATTTTTTATTAATTCTTCGAAACATGCGACAAACCTTTTGTATTATCCTTGCATTTCTATTTTATAGAACGGTTTGCTGTCAGCTCTTCCGTTCCTTGTCATGTGGTTCACCAACTTCTTCTTCAGCTGGGCCGCTGACAAACTGATCATCAAGAAGATCCTCAGTGTGACACACACCAGGAAACTTGCTAATTCTGTAGGTAAGTTTTGAATGCCAACCATGTCTTTCCATACTTTTTTTTTATTGGTAACAGAAAGAAAGTAACATTTTACAACTTCACAGTGTGATTTGTTGTTTTTTACCTTTTAAATTTTTATTTTCAGGCAGCATTCTAGCGGCAGTTGGTTTAGTGGTGCTAGCATTTGTGCCCAAAGAATTGGTGATTGTAGAAAGTGTTCTGGTGATACTTTGCGGGTTCAAAGTCGCGACCCACGTCGGAGTTTACGTAAGTATTATTTTATGAAAAGCATATGAAAAGAAATGCCGTCATGCATTAAGACTGAGGCTGGCTTATTAATTTCAGGTGAATCATATCGACATATCTCCCAACTTCTCGGGGACCATGATGAGTCTCAGCAACTTCATGTCCAACTTGTGCGGTTCTCTGGCACCTATAGTGGCCGGTATGATCCTTACTGATGTTGTAAGTGTCTACCAAGTTAAGTTAATAGCATAGTATCAATTGGGTGTTGTCTTGATGATGTCAAAATTATCAAAGCATATGAAGGAAGATGTGAATAGAAGATTCCATTACCTACCTTAAACTATTACGATTACAGTAAAATCTTTATGCTAAGTGACTTCGTAGACTACCACGAAGAACGAAGAAGTACTAACTTGACCTCTGGTTTGGAAAAAAAATTGGATATGTAAGATATAAAATGTTTGATGTTTCAGACCAGCGAGTTCCTCTGGCGTCATGTATTCTTCGTGGCGGCCGGTATGTACTTCTTTACGAACCTCGTATACATCATTTTGGGCACTGGGGAGCGCGCAGACTGGAATGACCCGATACAAGACAAAGCTGCTGAAATTATTAAAGAATGTAGTCCTATGCTAAAGACAGAGCAAAAGTTATGAATTTAAAATTGTATGGTTTGTTTATTTTCACGGCGATGTACAGATGACGTGAAAGTGTTAAAGAATAAATTAAAAACTGTTAAATTTTTTAGTGTGTTTTAATTTTGCATTACTTTATATGGATACAAGTACTTGTGTACGAAATTTGGTATAAGTAAAATTATAAAAACTGCCAACTTACGAAATCATGTCCAGAAAAAAAATGTTTGTATCAACAACCATGGACAAAGTCAAAGCTGAGTTTGTGCTTGAAGATTGCACAATCTGTGGAACAAGGAAAATAAAATGCAGAATTACTTCAAACAGTAATTGATACAAAAAGTGAGTGATTGTTTCGCTATGCCATAGTCATAGCATTTTTGAGGTTAGGCAACATCTGTAATTTAGTTTGTGATTTCTGCTACTTTTAGTTAACAAAAAACTTTGAACACAGTGTGTTCACAATAAATTAAACTATCTTATATCGAATTAATAGTTTAATATCCACGTAACATCAGTTTAAAGCCACTAATATCTTACGTTTATTCTACTAATAAAGAAATAAAGCTTAGTACTACAACATTGAGAGTTGTTGTTTGCAAAGATAAATTAGTGAAAAATTGACACGCCTGGAGATTCTGCAATACTGTAACCCGTCTGAATAGATCCGAATTAATTGTAATGTAGTAAATATTTAAGACATTAAATATAAGAAATTTCGTTACTTACGTTTAATGAATGGATTTACTGTTATTAAATAACGTTTTTAGTTATTTAAAAATACCACTCATATTGTTAAGTTATTTTTATAACTTGCTTACAAAATACACTTTTATAGATTATAACCATTACGAGTTTAAGTATGCATTAAGAATCCGTTCACTTTTCACATAATGTTCGATGTAACAGAGAACACTGTGAGACAGAATTTTTTTTTGATCTATGGATCACATGAATGTTATGCGATTCGATAACAATTGTAATTTTCAATCAATATTACATTTGATAGGTCACACTTTCATTGAAAACTTTGCAATTACACCATGATTGTGAAATTTTTCTACGTCAATACAAAAATTAACTAGAATTTATAGGTATTAAATCACATATTTGTTTATGATAGTGTAGATAGTTTAAATAGATGCGGTGAGTCGTTATCCACATCAATGTAACGTCAAAGTTAAGAAGCGAGGTTTAGTCGAAGTGGTGCCAGATTGAACCATGAAGTACAATGACAATGATGCCGAGACGGTCGCAGCAGAGACTCTTGACGCGGACACTGAGCTGAAAGGTAACGCATATCTCTTTAATGATGATATACCATGAAACTTAACAAAATCCTATAATGTAAATGATTTTAAACTTGCTGTTACGCAACATTCAATGTTATATTTGTGAAGGCTGAGGAAGGCTGAAAACACTAACAATTGTCTAAAACAAAATGCAAATGAAAGTTAAATGGGGAAGATATTCTTTTGGTCACATGTGTGGGCAAATGAAGATTAAAAGTATTAAGTCCTAATTGACACACTAGAATAGTGCATGTATTTATTATCTCAAGATTGCATTTATTTTCAAACGATTTCATCTAATTTAATAAAATTACGCTTGATATACATAAAGAACTGCTTTCACTAGGATGGGGCTACAGACACCAGCAATGCCTCATCCTGTTCTTCTGCCTGACTACGGGCTACAGCATGCGCGCCTGCATGGGCGTCTCCCTCGTCGCCATGACAACCAGCGACACCACGCATTCAACTCTCTACAACCATACAAACATCATCTTCGACAATGTCACTGCTGCCGATGACGACTACAAAGTGGATGGGTTCTTCAGTGCTTTGTTGCTGTCTAGTCCGGTAAGATGTTTTCATTTTCATCATAAGTAGATACTCTATAAAACATGGAAAAAAATGCTATAATATAGATGAGTTGAGTTACAAAGATTGTACCAGATATTTTTTATTTTATAGCAATTGAAGAGACGCTTAAGGCCATACTATTGTTGCAAGTGAAAATGTTGTAGTACTATTAGATGTCTAATATAGCTAATTTAATAACTGAGCGTTAATTTGTCATATAAAACACTTTTGATCATTTTATAATTGTCACATAACATGTATGAACCAAAATCTTACATCACAACTCTTCAACGTGATCTTCAGAACGGGACCGTTTTCTTTTACTTTGTGGAAGAATTGATTGATAAGGGACGGTAATACACATAACTTATCTATGGATATGTGAAGTTTCTTTGAGTAACTGAGTACAAAATTAGGTATTGCGAATCTAAGAGATCGTAACTTCGAATCCCAAAGCTGAGTACTGAGCAACGTTATGAGGTGTAACGTAAGATGTAACACGACGAGCATCTGTCCAGTTAAAAGTAAATCAGCGTACAAAGAGTTGTTAGATGCGAATATCACACGTCGTAAGGTTTGTTACTTCGAGAGTTTCGGTCACCCGATAAGCCGAGTATGTAAAGAAGGGCTACTGGACAGGATTTTAAAGGTTTTACTATAAAAATCTTTGGGGTCACTTTAATAAGAACACATTTCTAAATCGACTACATACAGCTATTGTAAATATTTTTATTGATTTATTTAAATGTAACGATGTTTAAATTCCCTTTACGTAAATTGGTTTGTTATTGAACTATAGACCACAATCATTAAAAAAAACATAAGTTACTTAAACAGAAAAAAAAACTGTAATTGAGTTCCAAACGTTTGCACAAGATTTTGCAACAGCTGTAATGATTGATTTTACTTCTTTAAACAAGTTAAATCTACGGAAGTAGAGACAAGATCATAAGCCTCCTAGTTTGTAAAGTATTTTTATCTTACAGTAGTAACACTTATCAAATCATCACTGATAAATTAAACAAATAAAGATTCATTTTCACATGTACCAGATTGCATGAAACGTAATAATTTAGGACACCTCTATGATTTGAATTAATTCTTATAGTTTTCTCATCGTGTGTTTCTGCCTGGTGTATCTACGCGTATGTAGATACTGTGTTTAAAATTAAAGAAAGCAAATGGTCTGATTATTGGAGTGCAACAACGACGTAAACGCTATTTGAGGTCTACCTTCGTATTGCTAAAGTGAACGAAGATCCTCGACATGATACACCTTTCTCTCGTTAACATGTACTGGTGCAACTATCTAACATCCATTACCGTTGCAGTATCCGAGATTCAAATGGAACAAGAAAACGCAAGACGCGATCCTGGCGTCGTTCTTCTGGGGCTACATGGTGCTGCAGGTGCCGGCCGGACAACTCGCACACCGTCTGGGGGCACGGCGGCTTCTTGCCGGCGCGCTATTTGCTAATGCGCTCGTCTCTTTCTGCCTGCCCTGGGCCGCTTACTATGTATGTCTTATTCTACTCAACAAGGCTTTCTTCTCAATTTTTTACTATTATAAGACTATAGCCAATTAATTCAATAAAAGAATAAGCAAACGTTTTGCAGGGTGGATGGATATGGGTGGTCATCTTCAGGGTAATGCAGGGATTGAGTCAAGCCTGCCTCATGCCTGGCTTGCACACATTCCTCGGCAAGTGGACACCGCTGAGAGAAAGGAGCCGTCTAAGTGCTTGGGTATACGGAGGTTGGTTGTAAACATCGGCTATTTGTATGTGGA
>NW_013525113.1:60497-73866 GCF_000836215.1 Papilio polytes
CTGCCAAACATCCAAACATAACTTACAGCGAGAAGCAATATATTGAAAATGATATAGGTTCTACTGATGATTCAAAGGTATGTCTAATAAAACTCATATATGCAAGTATATGTTGCAATGTTCAAAGGAAATAGAAAGAAAAACTAATTTTTTCGCTTCTTTATTTGCAGAAACCGAAATCAGTTCCGTGGAAGAAAATACTGACCCACCGTGGCATGTATGCTATCATAGTGGCGCACATTGGGCAGGCGTGGGGACAACTCACCTTGTACGCGGAGGTGCCCGCCTTCATGGACAAAGTCATGGGGGTCAACATCAAAGCGGTAATTTATTTTTATTATATTTTAAACCAATGTCGCTATTTGTATCTCACCCTTTCTTTTCGTCTGTAAGAAATGGTTTACACATTTTATATCTTTGTATTTTCGCAGAACGGCTTGCTTTCTGCTCTTCCGTTCCTTGTCATGTGGTTTACCAACTTCTTCTTTAGCTGGGCCGCTGACAAACTGATCGCTAAGAAGATACTCAGCGTAACGCACACACGGAAACTTGCTAACTCTGTGGGCAAGTTAAAATTATAGTTTGATTTTAATTTATGACATTTTATTACAGTATAAATATTTTATATTACGTGTTTTAATATCTTCTAGGCAGTATTCCAGCGGCAGTAGGTCTAGTAGTGCTCGCATTTGTTCCCAAAGAATTGGTGATTGTTGAAAGTGTTTTGGTGATACTTTGCGGTTTCAAGGTCGCGACCCACGTAGGGGTTTACGTAAGTATTATATCTTATAGAAAACATATGAAAACAAATGACGTCATGCAATAAAGGGTGGCTTATCAATTTATAGGTGAACCACATCGACATATCTCCCAACTTCTCGGGAACCATGATGAGCATCAGCAACCTCATGTCCAACATGTGCGGCTCTCTGGCACCTATCGTGGCTGGCATGATCCTCACTGATGTTGTAAGTAGCCATACTTATACGTACCGACGTAATCTTAGTACTAGATACGTATGTAGATAGACGGACAAACAAAATGTCAAACTTGCGTTAAACAAGGTACCAACAAATTTTAGCACATCTGCTTCCTATTGAGCCCATGTCTTGTTACGTTACAGACCAGTGAATACCTCTGGAGACAAGTATTTTTCGTAGCCGCAGGAATATATTTTGTGACGAACATTGTTTACCTGGCACTGGGCACGTCGGAGCGCGCGGACTGGAACGACCCACCGCCGTCGCCAGAGGAAGAGCACACTGCAGACATGCTAGAAGCCAGACCTATGCTGGAGATCGTACAGAAGTCGAGTCAAAAAGATTTAACTAGCAATTAGTGATATTTAAATACAAATACTATATATTAGACTAATAAGTATTATACAGGAAATCAAAAAAATACTTGAACTCACAAAGATTTGTTTTCACGTATTTCGAAAAACAACTTGTAAAGAGGCTTTGCATGCAACATTTATTTGACAAGTCGATTAATGATTCATCGGCGCCCGTGGGGGATTACTTTCAACCCTTTGCATGAGAAATGTTGAGCGAACACATATAAACCTTGCAATAGAAGTGGAGCGCGGCGGCGGGCAGGCGGCGGACGCGGCCTCGGGCGGCACCAGAGAGATTAGTCGTGAATATCAATGAACGATAGAGCACCACACCGCTGGACAACTAACTGGATTTTATAACGAAACTGTACCGCTGGGAACTAAGTTAGAAACAATCGATTTCTGGACTAAGTTAAATTGCTTCTCAGGAACAAAATTTGCTTTGTCACTAGTGATTTTAAGAGTGATTACAATAGATACTTAATATTTATAAACCCAAATACGTTAATATTGTACCATATTTTTGCAGTATCCGTTGAGAATAATTCTATTCTCTTTAATGAATATTCATGTTTAACAATTTGCTAACTAGATATTCCAGGCGCATCGTTAGTTGTTACAGCAAAGTTTGTTTTTTTTTACTTAATAAATTCGAGTCCAAATTAAACATTTAAAGTTTCATTATCTAAAACGTCATCATCTTCTTCCCTTCCTTATTCAAAGCCCGTAGTGTCAGCGCACCGGGTTCTCGTCCACCAAATACTAGTTTACTAGCTAATTCGATACTAAATATGTTAGTTACAATGATCCTGTAAGCCTGATAATTCTAATATTGTTCCGATTGGTTTTATTTGTATTGAATTCGATTATACTGTAGATGTCATTTATTATTTAAAACATTATCAATATCTTGTATGTCTATCTAGTATGTCCGTTGTATGGTCCTCTTTATCCTCAGCTTCCTCTTACGCACATGTATTATCTTATCATTTTATATTGACGCACAAATGTGAAAAATGATACATTACCTTTCAGTCGTTGAACGCATTCACATTCACATAGAGTTTTTTTTTTAATTTAATACGTCAGTTGTTACTGCTGTGACCCATGTTTTGACGTTGACCTAAACATATAACTAGCTGTCATACCCTACATAGACAATAACATTTTTTTTCTTTTTTTCATACTAGCCCTTACCCCAGACTTTATCAGCGTGCAATTAGAAAAAGCTTAGGAAGTGGGCCAAGTGTTCTTTCAGTCTGTAGTCTTGGCTATTGTTTAATTTTAAAATAGGAACACGATTTTAACAAGCATAATCTTCACTTCGTACTAATCATATGATACATACTAATTTTGTAAATACAAGAGTTTGGATGGATTAATGTTTTTGCGTATCAATAAAAAAACTACGAATCTCGATGAAATTTGGCAAATGTTCTACATCAGTGCTAAGACCATCCATCTAAACAATTGCATTCGTAAAATTATTGTAGACTGTAGGATATGTTTAGTACGATATGTGAATTACAAAATTGTATAAAACCGTGTTCCTGATTTAAAATTAAACAAAAGACAATAATATATTCTAAAAGAAGATAGCAGCTAATATACATTCGATTAGAATCTAATCCTTGAAATGACGTGTTTTTGTGCGCTAGTTGCTCATGTGAAGAGAAGACATACTCATTCACAGTTATAATTTGCATATTAGCTAATGTTCTTTGTCATACATTGATACTAAACATTGGTCCACTTTACATACTTTCTTCGTGATAAGCTTGTCACTCAGGTGTCATTTGTTTTAATGTCGATAAGTGAGGAATCAGTCAGCTTCAAGTATCTTTGTGAATAGGTAAACTACTAAGACATTGTTGTTTATAAAAAATTACTGTTTTGTTACCTCACAGCCACAATTAGCAGTAAATCATTATCCCATCATAGCATAACTTTAAAATAAAAACAGTATTACCAACGCTTGAAAGAATCTTTTACGAAGCTTTAAAATGTAATTAAAAGTAAGAAAGCTTGTCAAGGGGAATGTTTTGCAGTTTCCGAAGGTATTTCTTAATTAAAAATATTTACTGCATTTAAAATGTTTGCCTTTCAGTTTTTAGTGTTGGCTAACTGATCTCGACAGGCGCTGCAATGCCAGGCATAATCATTCCAAAACTGTAAATTAATAATACAGTATTGACTTTAACAGATAAACTAAAACACTAATATTTAAATTTCTGAGGATCGTCATTAGCCCAGTGGTTAAGCACTTGTCTTGTAATCGGCACGTACTAGGTTCGATCATGGTGAAGGAAAAAATCTATTAGCGATATCCAAAGATATGCGGAAGGTCAGAATCAGAAAACAGTTAGGTGCTGGTCTATGGCCTAGTCACGCTCTAACTAAGGGTAAGCTCCGATTCCCTAGATGGGGACGTGGTGATGATTATTGTAGTGAGGATATCTACTCTGGCGTTAATATACTACAAGATAGACAACAAAATGTGCAGCCTTGAAACGTCGAGGAATGATAAATGAGTTATTACTCAAATCCATGGATCTCTCAAATTATGCAAGTCGCTGCTTGAAATCAGATAAAGTACTCGAGGAATATTTTTTATCACTACAGTTTTGTTTACGAGTCTCACGCGGCCGCGGCTACAACACAAGGAATTGTTATTATTCATTACAATCTTACTTATACGAGTATTATGAATGCGAAAATTTGCATGGATAAATGTTTGGTTACATGTAGAGGATAGTCTGGTAGAGCACCTACACGTTTTTGTTTTTTGTTTATTCCGTGCTGGCGGAGACACGGGCGTAATCTAGTAGCAGAATAATCATTATAAACCATCAGGCACAGAGCTAACCTTAAAAGCTGCTATAAATATGTGGCTTAATGTTTCCATTGTGATAGTAAATTGTGTCAACTATGAGCGTCGCCATCAAGGACAATAGATATGAAAACTTCAGTTAAGATCATATAAATGGTAACTCCTCCCCCACACCTAGAGCTAGCCTAGATTATCAGCTGGCGACGCCACTATCTATATTTTGCTTGTTGCATGACATCAAAATTCGACTAACGTAAATGTAAATGTTTAATAGGTATCAATATGGGTCGAGGGTACATTTGATATAATTTTACAATGACACACATGCATGCAGCTAGATGTATCAGAAGACTTTACCAAGGTTCATTTTTGCACAATTAAGGTCACATTGTCATACGAAAATGTATAAAACTTCACAAATTATAATTCTTTATCAGAAAGCAAATAATCGATGTGAT
Organism: Papilio polytes; assembly: GCF_000836215.1. Lineage (NCBI taxonomy): Eukaryota > Metazoa > Arthropoda > Insecta > Lepidoptera > Papilionidae > Papilio > Papilio polytes. The sequence continues at coordinate 65,122 of NW_013525113.1, forward strand.
ATAAAAAGCTTCCGGAAGTCATTCAAAATTCTCCCACAATTTTATTTAAATAATACGTTTTTAGTTTTTTTTTTTTATTTTTGCTTGCTTTTGTACATTTTACTGTATTTTATGTTTATTCTTAAACTCTTAAAAGGATAAAATTTTTTAGTGTCGAAGTAAATTCATAAATTACTTCACAATAAATACAGGGAACTAGATGAGTACAAACAAGTCATTTAGTTATGCCGCTGGGATGAAAGATAGTGTTTATTTAAGAGCAAGCTTTGATGCTGGATTCTTTGAACAGCAAAGGGGAATTACATTGAAAAATAGTTTAAAGGGATTTTTTGCTTAGTAAGTTTTGTTGAGCTTCACTCTACTTTACTTTATGGCTCTTCTACTACACAATTCAATTTTATTTTCATTTAAATTATACCTTGATGACCATTTAATGTTAATTTAATGGGACAAATAATAAAAGTCTTCCTTTAAATTTCATAGAGGCGCTTGTTCATTACAATAATACGTACATGTTGTAGTAACTAGATTAAAACACGAGCGCTTGTTTTTTGTTTCCAAAACATGCCAAAAATGTAAAAGATAATTAAAAGCCATAGATATATCTGCCACCTGTTGCTACACAATGTGGTGAGTGCCACTTGTCTTGCATTAGCTTCGCATTTCATGATCGATTGTCTGACCACGCACCTAATGATATCATTAAGCAAATAATACAAGACAATAATGTCGAAGAGGATAATATTAACAATTTAAAATAAATAAATAACAAGTAAATGAATTATTACGTCACCAGCGTTGTTGTAGGCTTATTTAATTGTAACTCGCATGATTGGTTTGCTAACGAGTCAATTATCTTTTTAATTAACTCTATTATACATACATTATCAATCGATTAAGTACATAGCGTGCATTGCTCCCGTACCTCAGTCTTATTATGTCACATCCCTTGTCTGTATGAAATAATTTGACTAACAGAAACCAGACCATCAGGACCTAGTTAATTTTTATGTGCTAATCTCTACAACATTCTATTCAAAATCTATTCAATAATGTTCTCTTTAGATTTCGTTATCGAAATCAAGATGTAACCAAATTCAATCCAAATCAAGTAACCAGCTTGACTTCTTAGAATCCGTAGCAGTTCTGTAATCTAATTTTAATTCGAAATAAACATTACTTATGTTATTGTTATAATTAAAAAGGTGTCATACAGAATTGCAATAAGTCGATTGCAGGTTGACATTGATAAGAAGGCGAGGCCGAGGCCCGCCTTCGCCTTCGTCGTACAAATACAAAAGAAAAGAAAAAAAGCATCGCAGTCAATCGCAGTGCGCACGCAGAGGCCGTCGCGGCGAACGCGCGCGCAACCACACCTTACTTACCTACACTAAACCAAAACATTTACCAAAGAAACTAAACTTCACACAATTTGAACACACAATGACCATACAGTGACAACGAACACTATTTCGTACCGCATTTATTACAATATTAATTCGAATTAAAATGAATTCAAGGTTATAGTTTAAGATCTACATTAAATTATAATTGTTGTAAAAACATTTTCCTGTTGTCCGAGTGAATCATAAGAAGTATTAAAACACAGTGAAGATGTCCGAGGAAGGGACTCAAGATGTGAAGAAGCCCAGTGAGTAATATATTAAATTGATTATTTGTCTCATGACAAATGTCCAGCTGTCGCTCTATTTGACTAAGCCATACTTAACTCCGTAGATAGCTTTCTTAATAAATAGACATAACGAGGGAAAAGTTCCGCGTATTGTTAGACAGAGGTCATTAGAAGGAGGTAGTGATCAATATCAGCATCCGGAATTCCCTATAGAATCTATAATTATCGCCATTCGTAATAATATCGAGGACATCAAATGAGAATTTTTAAATAGTTTAATTAACACTTTATTTAAAACACAATTCAGCCTCTTGTGTATGTGAAAGCCTGATGGCATCATAGTACGTGACCTACGGTTCTATAGAAAACATTTTAACGATGTTTTGCTAAAGACCTGGTAAATTAACCATATATTATATCTTGAAAAATAAGTGGGCCTTATGATTACTTACAGTTTAAACTGCGAATGGTGTACATTTCATGGTAACAAATAAATTGTAATCATAATGTAGTTATATCATTTAATGAGCCTATCGGCTGATATGACGCAGTTTAATTAAAAACATGTAATAACTTAGCGTAATGCATCTGAGGTAATTACGTCTATGTGTTGATATAAAGGCGAAGGTAATTTCAGTCATCGCTGCGTTGTTAGTAAATTGACAAATGACCGACTGCCTGTTACCTTTCAACGTCAACGTTCAAATACCAGCTCAGGCAATGTTTGCGCAAACAACCGAAGGCAATTAAACTGCAACTCTTAACTTGCCTAGGAAATAACACAATAAAAAAATTACAACGCGTAAACCACTTGACAGAATGGTTACACAATGTATTTCTTTCATTAAAAATAAATTAAAATCATAATCAATCTTACATTCTTTCGTTCTAAAGGCTTGTAGCACACTGGCAAGAATATATAAGCGCACAATAAGAGGAATGGCAATTCTGTGAGTCCTCTCCAGAAAGCGACGCGTCTGATATTCATCATCGTTATCAGAGGCACTACAGCCGCGGGTGGGCCTGGACCTGGTCCAGTAAATTCCTCCATATCGGTCTATCTTGGGCTTCTTGTTTCCAGCCTTTAATGCCGACATTTTAAGGTCTCGTTCGACATCATCTTGTCATCTTAGTTTCGGCCTCCGGTGTGATCTACATCCCTCTGGTTGACTCTCTAATAGGCGCTAGGGCACTCTGTAACTCATCCTCGCTACATGTCCTGCCCAGCGTAGCTGACCAACTTTGATGGCCTCGACGACATTTGGCTCATTAAAGATTTGGTAAAGTTTTGGTAAAGTTCGTGATTATCGAGCGTCTGATATTGCGACAGTCTATAGAAAGAGGTCGCTTCGTTGTTTCGGCGAATTCCGACGGCTTCTTGCGTTTTTGCCACACACACAAAATGCGGTGCAGTTTAGTTTCGGATTCTTACAGGTACTCTAGCTGCAATACAACTTGTAGATTGTTGATATGAGGCTTGCATCGATTCCGATTAGATTTCGCGGCAGTGTGCTTCAGGCTTAAGATTTAATTATAAAAACTACGAGTAAGTAGTATTGAGCTATATCCTTTTCATTTAGATTGCTTTTGAATGGTTAAAAAAACCAAATGAAATCAATATTGTTAATCGATTATCGTTCAGATCAATTGCATAATTATGAGGGTTAGGTATGTATATCGGTCAGTTTTATTGAAGAATGACAGAATGCCTGGATCACATAATAAGTTTGTACGCAAAACTTGTTAGCAATCTAAATGCGAAAAGCGTTTTGAATTTTATTTCTAGGTTTTTTTAGGTCGTAAACCTCTAACAGCGCAAAATATTCCCAGTATTGTACAAGTATATAGCGGAAACTGTTTTCGGCAAAATAAACCATACGTACATTTTAGTGTTATGTATTTGCAATGCAAATTTTATTGTATTATATTAAATTTGCTCTTATCGAAATCGTATTGTAGGAGTTGAAATTTGCTTAACAACGAGTAATTTGAATAAATATCTATACCAAAGTTATATTAATGCTTAAGATACTTAGTTACATTTCATTTAAACTTAATTTAACTACTGCATTACCGCAAAAATAGAATTAGCATCTGTTTAGTCACCACGTGTTTTAACTCTGTCCTTTGCTGATTAACATCTACACGTGATTATAAGTTTCGCCGTAATTAATTGCTTTATTAAGTTTTTTCACGTATTAATTGAATAGCCATGATTTGTCGGATTAACGCATGTTTAAGAAAAAATGTATTTAAAACGTCATATGTTGTTCATGGTAAGGGACAAAAGTTTCGCTTTCTTCGCGTAAACAGTAAATTGCCACTTCCCGGTGTTTCTGAGTTAACGCGCGCATATAAAGTTACGGCGACTATTAACACTTCCTTTTGCATCGTAATGTGAACAAACAAACGTAACCGTGATCTTCCATTGTCTACACAAGTGTAGAAAAATATATTGTTATCTCTATTTTTGGAAAGGAAATGAAAGAAACGACATGTTCTCGTAACTCGTGGTATTCGACATAATGATAGTTTAATCTTAATATATGTGAAAATGATTTTGTTTAATCCATTTAAATTAATTTAAAAACGCTGTATCGCGGTTCTTGATTCTTACAATTTTGCTAACATTATGCAATTGCTAAAATGTATGGATGTTTCTTACTAGATATCTCCAGAACGGTGAAAGGGATATTTGTAGAACACAGTCTGGAAAAACACAAATGATGTCGGTTCCCGTGGGATACTTTTCAGTCTCAATTTACTCGAAAACTAACGGTTCAACATTTTTTATTGTAACTTGGCCCAGATTAAAACATAGTTCCGAATAACAAATGATATATACACCTTTATGTCAATTTAATAAATGACTGTTGATGAGGAACTTATTAAAATAGTACGGTCTAATGAAAAGATGCGAATTCTTTAAACTGTTGTGACGTCATCGAGTTGGCGAGTTTGTATGACTTTTCACACATACAGATTTGCAGAGCTCACAAAAAACGACAAACATTAACTTAGTAGTGGAATTTAAAACATTCAACATAAGTATTTGATTACGATATCACTGCATTAGATATTATAATGTTTATGTTACCGATGTCACCGGAATATTATGAATTTAGTTAGTTTACAATCGTGCCAGATTTAAGTTTTTTTCTAGTATTCATAATATAGTAGAAAATCACATAAACGAATTTTGCAATAGTTACATATTATGTAACGTAAGTTGGCTCTCGGAAAAATTCATTTATAAGCGCATTTCAATATTCTGTATAACTGGATAATTACCATACATTTAACCTAAATGTTAAGATCGGCAAACTATCTCAACATTACATTTGGTAAATGTTCGAGCAACTCAAACTGCTAGTGTTTACCTTGAGAACTCCTTAGTGGTGAATAAGCACTGGTCTGTACCTGCATTTATACACCGATATTTGTATAAACACGTAATACTTGAATCTGCAGAGTTTTCGTTAAATAAACTGCAATGGACTGACATTGACCTAGAAAGGTCGATAGAGGTGACAGATTTTTGGTTTGTTATGGTGAAGCAAATAAATTGGTCTTTTTAGTACTTTTTAATTTTGTCGTGTTATAAAGGCGATCATTCTGTGAATGTCCCAGTCCTAGATACATTTTAAAGGCTTTTGAAATATTTTCCTCATCGCGTTAAGATGGCAAAAAGCACGTACAATATACATATTTCAATGAAACATACCTAAATGTATTATATGCAACTATATTACTTAACTTTTGAAAACCCAAACATAGTAATTGATTTTAAAAAATTAGGCAAATCAATGTTGAAAACGCCTACGTGGGGAATATTGCACAATACACCAAAATAAAATATGAAAGTAATAAAAGATATCAATTTAGTTTAAATTATTTATTGGCTAAAATTATTGGTTTAGCAATAACTGATAATAGATGACGCTAACAACAATTGTAAATATATTTTCATTAATTAAAAAGTAAAAGCATATTTATATTAAGTAAGTTAGTTTATGTTGTAAAAATACTGTAGATGAATATTTATTATCGTACTGGCCACCAAAACAACAATAAACATGTCAAAATTTCAACATATTAAATGACACTTTATCGAGAGAGGCGCTCAGCGAGTCGATATATTAGATGCAACATTTATGGAATGTAGATTGTTCAACCTCGTATACATTACGCTCCTTACGGAAATCCATTGAAACACTAACATAAGCTGCGGCGGAGTGCTGTACGTAAACAATACGACCATTTGTTACACGTTTCATATATCTTAGACAAAACTAACTACAACTGCACAGTGTTATGTAAACTTTAGCATTCATAAAACAAAAACAAACGACATATGTCACAGTAAGAGTGTGGGAAAACTAGAAAAATATTTAAACGTAGAATACAGCAGTGATCTTAGATCGCCTTTGGATTCAATAAACAGTTAAAAACCGTCTCAAAAACTGTAAGTTAACTTGCGAACGCTACAAACAACTTTCATATTAGACCTTGGAAATTGGCTAACCTGAAAAGTTAATAGCGGAAATAATATTAAATACACGATCAACGATAACTGCGATTCCGTTTATTAGCGCATAATGACATATTTTTATTAAACTAAAGTAGACACGAGTAAAATAAGTTTACCGCTAAAGTCTTATTGTGTTGTACGTAAAGTAATGACCTCAAACAATCGTTACTTTAAACGCATAATAAACTAAAATATGTTGAAGTAAAAACTTGAAGGAAAAATAAATTAAAATAACATTAGTCATTTGTAGAGCCAACGCACATTTTAAGTGTTTGTGTGTGTGTGTGTGTGTGTTGGGTGACTGACTGATATAATAAGGAATTAAAATTGTTTTTATTTTTATGCATGAAAAATATAAACCAAAAGCAATAAAGAAACGAAACCCAAGGAAGTGACACACTCGATAATTCAATCATGGGTATCGTAAAAGTTTAAATGGGAAAGAATGTGATTCACCCTGTCCCTGTCTAGTTGCGTTGTCTTATGCCTAAATGTTTCGATGTATCTTAACAGTACATAGTAACAATAGTATTATGCTGCAGGCTCAGCGCTGGGCGTCCGGCACGCGCAGTGCGTGATGCTGTTCCTCGCGCTGGTGCTGGCGTTTGCGATGCGCGTCAACATGAGCATGGCTATCGTCGCCATGACAGACAAGAGCAAGGAGGACGTGAGTACTTATTACATTTATTAAGATAAATTGCACAGAAGTTGTTAACAGCACTCCACAGATTTTTTAGGTTTTAAAAATTGGCTACGTTGTCGTTGAATCATTTATATTAAAGTTGTTTTCATCGTGATGCCGCGAAAATCCTATTTATGCTAAAGCTAATATTAATCTCTCTACCGATTTGACCTTAAAAGTCTATATCAATATTTGTGGTCAGCGAATGTTGGTTCATATAATGATATCCTGTAACATATTTGCAGTTCTCGAAAATTGTCTGTTTGTTACATGACATAATGAGGTTTGTGTGCTAATACATGAGATAAAATTGAGTCGATTTGTGTTATATTACGATGAGAAAATCGTATCAGTTGTTTTGTTTCGTATGTGATCACTGTTATTGCCACTCGAAGCTGGTATCTGAACCGCTCGCGTTGTTGCCGCGTGTTAAGCCACTCGACGTCGCGATGTCGCCTCTCACGTGCCACTGGACTTAGATAACTCGAAGACTATCTTACATAATGTCACTTATCTTGAAGGACGGTCAAATCTGATCACAACCGATCAGAAAAATTGAAAACTAAAATCTGATAACATGTAATAATTTTCTGACTAAAATCTCAAATGTGATAGATAGTTCCTGACAGCTTTATCAATAATAGAGAATACTAATGTAATCTGGTCACGTACAGAGCGTGATTGTTTTTCATACTATATTTATGAAGGTGAAGAAAACATAAAATCAATGAATTGCTTACAAACATTTTAACTTAAGACCAGATAGTATTATGATCTTGGCCGCTAAGTTGCGGCTCCGTGGGGATGCCCCTAACGATACTATCTATCTATCAATCCTCAGACTCAAGAGGTAAATAATATTTACCTCATTGCTCTTTGAAAAGTTTCGCACTCGATACAACGTTTGAAAACTTACTTAAATCTCTTATATGACTGGTATGTTATTTGGGTAAACAATGTGTTTCTTTATCTGGATATAAATAAGTGCGTAGTTAGTATCCATTAGTAAAAAAGACTCGCTGTGCAGTGTATGCAGCGGGCTGTAGGCAATGCCCGTGCGCGTTATCGTGCGATCTAACGATGGCCGATAGTGCACCAATCATCTCAAGCTCATTACAAGGATTAGATTTGTTAATTGTTTTTATAAAATTATTATTACAAAGTAAGGAATATGATTTTGATAGTTATATGTAAGTATGTAGGGTGCAATGTTATCACTGATATTGCACCTTTCTTCCAAATCTCTTATTGCCTGAAAACAGAATCTTTGTGAATACTAGAAGTTACGAAATGTTTTCAAAAATAAAATGTTTTTGTAAACGTTTACACGTGATTTTCGATTAATTTCAGTGAAGGTTGCATACATAAAAAAATGTATATATGCTTTGTATGAAAATTATTATTTTATTTTCACGTATTTCGATTATTGGATTGCGAAGTATAGAATCCAATTATGAAGTTTGGGAAGTGGAGTGACTCGATACTAAATTGTACTTCCGGCCTCTGGCAAGGACGTTAGTTTCATTATCAGATAAATGTTCCCTGTGCCAGCCCTTGGAGATTTATTAGGGTTGCCGCTGAGAGGTATTTAGACTTCACTTGAGGGAGTATTGCTCGTAATATTACACAGTTATCTTAATGCACAAGCGGAAAACGTTATTCTCTAGGTTATTCACTTGTTATAATTCGGCCTTCGTTTTTCATTAAAAGACGTTTACATTAACGTAAAATTATATTACTTATTAATAACGTGTTTTCTACAATAGTTTTATGGTAATCGGAGTGTGAAAAACTAAACCACCGCACTGTGGGTCCTGAGAAGCCTTGTGTATGCTTACATACCTACACAATGTGAGTGATGTTCTGCAGTCGTTCGAGTGGAGCATGCAGACGCAGTCA
>NW_013525113.1:74384-76038 GCF_000836215.1 Papilio polytes
GTTCGGCACGGCGCTGCAGCTGATGGCGTCAGGCTTCCTGGCGGAGTACTGGGGCTGGCCGGCCATCTTCTACGTGAACGGGACGCTGGGTGCGGTCTGGACCGTGCTCTACGTGTTCCTCGGCGCAGACTCCCCGCAGACCTCCAGGATGATCAGCGCCGAGGAGCGACTCTACATACAGACCTCTTTGGGACATGTTGGTGGCCAGAAGGTAAATAGTTATACCGAAATGCACCTTATTTCACAAAAAGTTATTACAAAGAGTATTCTTTTTCCAGAAACTGAAAACTCCATGGATGAAAATCTGGACGTCGTTATCTTTTATATCCCTAATCGTGGTGCACTGCGGACAGAACTGGGGCTTCTGGACCCTGATGACGGAGATCCCCTCCTACATGAGTCAAGTGCTCGGAGTCGATATCAAGGCGGTAAGTATTTTTTATCATAAATCTTGTTGACTCGTGACATGTAGAATTTAAATATGCTATTGGTGGTTGGTGGTAAACTTCTGGGTTTTGTATTTTCACAATATAACATGTATTTTCCAGAACGGTTTGATGTCGGCGCTGCCCTACCTGGCCATGTACCTGTGCAGCTTCCCGCTGGGCTTCATGTCAGACTACGTCCTCAAGAAGAAGTGGCTCAGCATCACCGCTTGCAGAAAACTTTCCAACTCTATCGGTAAATTCACACTCTCACAGGTTTTCTTCTTGATTCATATGTTTCGTTATAGGGAATATGCATGAAGATTTTTATTTTTTAAACGTTTTCACTCGTTATAAAATAATCAGAAAAAAAAAGAAGTAAACTGATCGTTGAGCTAAAAGAATAAAATAAAATAACAACAAATTTCGTGCTACTAAGTCCAGAGTTTGCCGGAGCGTTGTGACGTCATCAAACATCGCTAAAGTTTTTGATCGGTTTTTAGAGTTATCGAAAGTCAAAAAGTGATTAAACCTCGCTGCTAAGTCATGAAACTTAAAATAAATCTTTATAGGTATGTTTTTGTTAATAAAATGGTTATTCTCGACTTTAACAATTGGTGGACATAACAAGGTCTGTTCGGTCCGGCGGCGGCGCTGGTGGCGCTGTCGTACGTGCCGGCGGGCGACGTGGCGCTGGCCGTGGCGCTGCTCACCGTCGTCGTCGGCCTCAACGCCGGACACTACACCGGCTTCCTGGTCAGTCTCACACAGACAACCCCATTCTATGATGTTTCCTTCATAACTGATTTATCAATTTAATTTAGGAGCGGGTTACTTTTGTTTTATAGTTACTGTTTTTCTTTAGAATATGTTTTTATTATTCCTAATATTATAAATGCGAAAGTTTAGATGGATGCATGTTTGTTAGAGTTTGTAGCCTAAAAGGTTGAATGGATTTCGATGAAGTTTGGTATATGTAGATGTAGAGGATAGTCTGGAAGAATTATTTTTTAATTCCACTCGGACGGAGTCGCGGGTGAAAGCTACTTATTACATAAGGTTCTTATTTTAACGTGTTTGTCATTTTGCAAACTGCAGCTCGTGCACATCGACATGGCGCCGAACTTCGCGGGCACTCTGATGGGCATCACCAACTGCTTCGCCAATGGCATCTCCATCATCGCGCCGCTCGCCGCCGGCGCCATTCTGAAGGATGAGGTTATTATTTC
>NW_013525113.1:76171-78106 GCF_000836215.1 Papilio polytes
TGTTCTACGTGTCGTCCGCCATCTACATCGCCGCCAACATCTTCTTCATCATGTTCGGCTCCAGCGAGCGCCAGCGCTGGAACGAGCCCACACAAGATAACAAGGAAGCCTCCAACGGTAACTATTGATTCACAATAATTTCTTAAACTGATCAATTAATTGTAATACCAAGATTGTTTCGATGTTAACTAAAAAGAATTAACGTAATGAATAAGATAATGACATAAAACTAGCTTCTGTTGGTTTAAAAATGTACACGGAATAAATTTCACTTTCAGATACGAGCACGGAAAAGAAAACAGAAAAGGTTGTTTGACGGAATTGGAAATACTTTATCCATTCTTGTACCTGATTGTAAATAGTAGACGCGTTAGTGAGAGCGAAATGACTTTATTGTGGACTTAATAAAACTTCTATCTATAAATGTTTATTTCATTTCTATATGAAGACCTGTATCGGTAATTAGGTCAGTAAATCCAAATTAAAATGTCAAATTCTAAAGATGTTTTGCCTGTAAGTAGTGATAATTCTTACTTGAGCATAATAAGATAATTAAATTGTCATCCAAAGATGTATGTTCAATTGATTTGAAGTAAAAATAGTCAGACTTAAATTCTGACTCTTGTGAATTGTATCTTTCTGCTTGCTCTGCTTCTGCAGGAAGGATTAGTCTAGATCGTAACCTTCAGGATAATGCAGGATTTCAGTGAAGCCTGCATCTTGCCAAGCAAAAACAACTCCGCTCTGTAGCCATCTGACAGCCTGGCCGCGGGAAGGTAAGTTCATTATATAAACAATGCCTCACTGTTTTACCGGCCGTGCATTTTAATTAAATTTTTTTGGTTCGACTTTTTTTTCAATTTATAATCAGGGAAAGCGTTAACGATATGCGATGGACAGCAGTGTATTATTTTAAATTATTCAATGCAAACAAAGCGAACATTACTTTGAGCATAAACCTTGAATTGCGAACAGTAATATTAAAACTCGCGTGAGCTCAACACAGACATTAATCAACGCCGTGTTTTCATATAAAAAGAATATTTTAAAAGCGCAAGAGACTCATCCACCTCGACACAGATATGAAAGTTTGCGTAGTTATCACAGAGTGCGAAAAAGTAATTCGAGATACGTTACTTCTAAATAAACACATGAGTTCAAAAGCACATCTGTTTTGATCACATATCTCTTCCTTCTTCTTTGACTATGTGGTGATGGTTATCTCTATCTTCTTTCAACATTAAAATTGTTTTCAAAAACAAGGTAATTTTCGTAGTCTAATATACTTATTTGCTATCGTTAATCAAGGAGTTTAAAACTATCAAAGATGTTGTTTCTTTGTTGTTGGTCCATAAACAAGAAGAATGTGCGTTATAAAATGTTGTTGCAAAACTTTTTCAATCTCTATTCATCACGTACGAGTTCGCAAGTCCTCGAGCGTTAGGAGCTTGTATGACCGGAGACGACGTGAGAAATACGCATTACCGTATCGTCACTCAAGAAATATAATACAAAACGCGAGATATACAAATTTTTCACGCGCCTGAGACATGTATTAATATGTTTGAAAGACATAAAAAGGGTATTATTCAGCGACACGTTTCCATATAAAAGTGCGTAGCTCTGGAGCAGGGGAGCGTTTGTTGTAGAATTAAAGAACAAATTGTTTGCGGAGGCAGTTTGTGATGTTTACTGAGACAGATTGTTATTGCGCATTTGCTCGGTCGTGATAAAACGGGACACATTTGTTATTCGACTATTAATGTGTTATAATTTATAAACATTTTCTTTCATAAGACATTTTAAAAATTGAATTATTTTACCGGAGAATGAAATAGCTAAAATTATTACTAAAAGATAAGGAGCTAGGTTTTCGACAGGCGCCATTTTCATTACGGCATAAAATAGTAAACACACAAATGAATTAATTGAACG
>NW_013525113.1:78205-80173 GCF_000836215.1 Papilio polytes
CCCTCGCTTTTAATTGAATTGCCGACTTTGACAAAATACACATAATAATCAAGAGATGTCAAGCAAATAACTATCATACCAATATTATTGGGAAAGGATTAGATGAATGGATGTTTATTACTACGTAATTTCAAAACGAATACACGGATCTCGATGAAATTTTGCACAGATGTATAATATAGTCTGAAAGAATGTACAGATAGTCTGCACAAAAGATAGATTCTTACTTAGGGTTATTTATCGAGTAGCTCTGTGGATGTCGATTATGCAAACGAGGTCCGTCGCCAGCAGCGCCCCGGCGTGCCCGCGGGACACATCCGTCTTCGGTAAAAAAAAACAAATTATCCGTAATCGAGTAATCTTTACCTAAACGCGATCTTTTTCACTTCAAAGCTTCGGTGTCGCAATTGTTAATCGTTTGATGCGACTTTAATACACGTCCAGTGAATCGGTCCACAATTTCCAATTTTACATCACATGCACCCGATATTTTTACAGTGAAAGAAAACATTGTGATGCAACCTGCACGTATCTGCGAAGAAATGCAAAGATATATGTTAAATAAACCGATACTGGAGCAGTTTGGTTAACTATAGCCTAGTTGCCACCTCAGTCGAGACATAATTTTAGTGAGCTGCTAATGTTGATCATGTTATATTTCAATTTACTTTTTTATTCTGTTTACATTTAATTTGTACGATCTTTGCTATCTCTCTCTATCGGACATACAAATCGTGTGTCGATTTATCAGTAACTCGCCTGTCACTATGGCTGCTAAGATATGTGATAACATTTTATATCTGTGTTCGTGTATTTCTACTTTTAGATATTTGTATGTAAATCTTACCCAAAAGATATTTTGTGTGCCAGTGTGGCATACGAAATTAACAGACGAAACGACTCCATGTAATTGACCATTACATGTACATTGAAATAAACTTTTATGTCCATGACCATAGATAATTAAAAGTTTTCCATATCCACAGAGTATGGTTCTTGTCTAATTTCTTGTTTAAAATGTTACAGTTTCATTCTTTCAGGATTTTGTAAATTCACGACTAGTACTACTGCGATATTACTCTATAGAAAAACTTCTTTCGTTAGCAACTGTTTCAAGTAAAAGGTTTATTACTTAACTTAACTTTAGTTGTAAGTTAATGCAAGCACACATTTTAATGTTATTTGTAGGTAATGTAACTGTTAAGTAGCTTCTTGATTGTAATGTGAGCGGTGCTCCGCGCTATCTGGCCATTTTCCCTGAGATTTCCTTTTAGTTTTATGTCCGACATAAAAGTAAACAGAAAGTGGCTCACAATAACTCTTACAACAAAGTTTTAAATACAATCGGTGAGTTAAAATTACTATATTTCTAATCACAAAAGATCATGTTACGATAATTAAATTGAATGTAAAAATAACTGAGGTCAAGTCCATAGTGGAAAATATGTTAAGAGTTAATTTGTTAGGACTAATGAGTGTCAATTAATTTGAGGAAATATAACACTTATTGTGTAGGATTAAGGTTTAATTATTCTCTGTACGCAACTTTGACCGCATAGTGTTAACAGTGGCTTCTGACATTAGATAACCCAAAATGAACAAGAAAACATTATCGTATGCAATATACATATGTAGAATTTATTGTTTTCATTCATCTAATGAAGTATGAATTAATTTTATCATTCAAAAAATTTCGAACATTAGTACGAACGTGTGTAATTCTAAAAACTATGTTTACATATTAAAGAGTAAGGGAAGCAAGAGCTAGTATGAAATTCATAAATTAAAAGAATATAGTCTTGTACATGTCGTGGCATTTACATTAAATTTCGTTATATACTAACTACATTGTATCAAAAATGTATTATTTTAATTGCATGTTACTATTTATATTCACAGATAGTAAACACGTTTCTTATCTTTGAAACTGACTTGTTAAATTCGTTTGTACGGTTCGCGGTCGTTTTA
>NW_013525113.1:80789-85193 GCF_000836215.1 Papilio polytes
TCACATGAAACAAGTTAAAGTTTGATGATAAAAATATTAATAACTAACTAAGATAAATAAATATAATGAATAAAAAATAGCTATAAATAGAATATTTTGATATTTATATTTGCATGTATTACAAACAAAATAAATCTTTAAAGCATCTTAGAGCACAAACATTGCATTTGTAGGAAAATTGAACTAAAACACAATCCTCATAAAAATTGTGAATTACTTGTGTAATATCACATACAAAGTTATGTTATGTAATGGAGGCTATTAAGTCAGATGGCGGCTGTGTGCCACTACGTTAGTAATATATACTTCATTTAAATATATTAAATAACGAGTCTGTGTTTGATCTAGTGGCTGGCTGTCCACATTGGAGTGTGCGCTGTGCTGTGCTGTGCTGTGCGGGATACAACTGTGCGCGATGCGGAATTTGTGCATAATAAAATAATTTAAATCATATTTTAAAAATCTCCACAATGGGAGAGGAAAAAATTGAAAATATTCGACCAAGTAAGTTCAGATTAAATATAAAATAATAGTTTTTTTTATTGTGAAGTTATTGGTATTAGTTAATATATTTTTATAATTTAATAATTTAATGAAATATGTTTTCATATACTTTAAATCAACAATAGAACAATATTTATATCATCAAAAAAAATGTGATTCTGGTAGATACTCGAAAATAAGAGTTTTTGGAATTTCCTTCCTCACAGCCGTTTAAGGTTTTATTTTAGTATGGTACTATCATGGGTAATGTGTAACATTTAAGATGGTCTGGGCGTGCGGCACGCGCAGACGTTCCTGCTCTTCCTGGCCATGCTGTTCGCGTTCTGCATGCGCGTCAACATGAGTATGGCCATCGTCGACATGACCAACGACAAGCACCCGGAGGTACATGTATGCGCGTACATAACATGCACCCACAACTTGCGTTTCATCATACTGCCCTACGAAGGCCGTCATATGTGAATTCACTCCCTTCTCACACATATCCTCTTCCACAAAATACTCGTCAACATCAAAAAATTCTCATGGCCCTAAAACACACTTGGCAGAAATAAAAGTAAGTTCAATATTTATTTTTAAAATAAATATAAAATAGGTATTACGAAATTCTATGATCTTCACACGATGTCAGATAAAACATGTTTAATTACAACTACAGGTCAAATGTTCAAAGACATTAAAATGTAAACCACTGATAACACAATGACAGCGCTCGAAGACGATATTGTTATGGATTGAAGATCGAAAAGTTCATATAAAATTTCCATCTCAATAATGAACATAACCTACACTGACGTTACAATAAACTGCTTATAAAAGAAATGTATTAAATGGTTATAGAACCATTATTTAATCTATAGCAAAAATGCCATTCTTTGCAATTGTTTATGTTTTGTGCGGAGATAGCGGTACGACATATAACAGGTCACTGCCATCTGATAATAGAATCGATTGATGTATTTTTAACTTTTTGTACTATTTCCATTAACTAAACAGTTTAATTTTGTAAGTTTTGCAGGCAATTAAAATGTATCTGTAGACCTGCTATTTGAATATAAACCTTTTCTAAATCGAGGTTTGTATTGTAACGTTTGTCTGTTACTGCAAGGGTCCCAGACACCTGAGCAAATACTATAAATATGTCATGTTGCGAATTGAACTATTTAAAAAATATTTACATATCATGTGTATTGTATAAAGAGTAATAATAATAGTATAGAACGCCAAAGTTAACCTTCATACCAACAATATGAGAATTCACCCGTTGTAATAACATCATCAAATTTTGGCTATGTTAAGGCTGTCATATCTATTTACTTATGCATACGCAGTATTCTTGTTTCGCGACCTCGCCATTTAACGTCTTGTTTTAATTATGTTATCAACAAATTAAGTAAAACACAGCTGTTTAACTGCGTCACAGCTTTAGAAGTCACTTAAGTGTAGTAAGTACTATTAATTTTTTAAGATAAACTTTATTTTATAGGAATATCTGCCTACAAGACGTTTAACGCAAATTTCATTCGGCAGTATCAGTAATTTATAGACACCATCTGGCCTCCGCCGGTCAGTCTTCTAACAATCGGCTGTAAAAACTTAGGAAAACGAGCGATCGCTTCGCGTAAATGTCTCCAGTTCGTATAAAACGACAATTCAATTTAAACTTTTTAGTATCGTGATATAAAACGGTGCTTTATTCCCAAAGAAAAATTATGTGTCTTGAATGTTTCCGAAAGACCTACTCTAAATCTTCGTAAAGTCGTGACATATGCATATGTACAGGATTACTTTTTTTGGGAACCTTTTATTTTGATCTTTAAACATTACTGACGAACAATTTGAATGTCGTTTATAACAAATGCTTTAGATCATTAATAAACGCTTAGTGAATTTTAGTTTATTTCTGGTAGTAATAGTAATGTTAACGAGATCTATCAAAGAATGACGTCAGATAATAAACGTGTCCATGGAGTAGTTCAAGCCTATCTTAAAACAGGAGAGATCTGGCAATAGTTTTGAAAAATTTATTTTTTTTTAATTTCCAGCACTTTGAGTGGTCTCACAGCGTACAGTCGATGATCCTGTCGTCGTTCTTCTGGGGCTACATCGTGTTGCAGCTGCCGGCGGGCGAGCTGGCGCGCCGCGTTGGCGGGAAAGTCCTCATGACAATCGCTGTCTCTGTTAATTCTCTATTATCTCTGCTAATGCCTACTGCTGCTAAAATCGTACGTATTTTAAAAAAAGACCACATACTTAAATATTTCTATATATTATGTGCTGTGAGGGTAAAACAATAAAAATGTATTACAGGGTGGTTGGCAATTGGTTTGCGCATGTCGCGTGCTGCAAGGCCTTACTCAGGGCTTTATCTACCCCTCCATGCACCACCTCGTCAGCCAGTGGATCCCCCTGGAGGAGAACGGACTCCTGAGCACTATTATTTATGCAGGTATATTGATGGTACGATCCGACACATAGTTGGTTACAATTATTATAAATGCTTTGTTTTACTGTAAATTTTTTGAAATATACTCGTATAACTACAAGAATTTACAAATAACTTTTAGGTGGTCAGCTTGGTATAGCGTTTCAGCTAATAATATCAGGCTTCATAGCGTCGGAGTGGGGGTGGCAAGCGATATTCTACACCAACGCAGTGCTCGGACTCATTTGGACTGTAGTTTATTTGATATATGGTTCCTCGTCTCCGGAACAATCAAAAATTGTGTCGAAAGAAGAATTAAGATACATACAAAGATCATTGGGACGAGTCGACAATCAAAAGGTAAGAAAATTGTGTAAGTAATTAGACTTGAAATGGCAATAGTTGAAATTAATAACGACGTACAGAAAACGGACATATTTGTTAAATGATTTTTCCAGCGGCAACCGTCACCGTGGTCGAAGATCGTAACTAGCCTGCCGCTGTGGGCGGCCGTGGTGGCGCACTGCGGACAGAATTGGGGATTCTTCACGCTCATGACTGAGATGCCCACGTACATGGCAAAA
The DNA here is from genome assembly GCF_000836215.1 of Papilio polytes. Lineage (NCBI taxonomy): Eukaryota > Metazoa > Arthropoda > Insecta > Lepidoptera > Papilionidae > Papilio > Papilio polytes. Next base: position 84,303 of record NW_013525113.1, read on the forward strand.
GTACTGGGAGTACAGTTGAAGAGTGTAGGTATCAGTCATTTTGTAAACAGAGAACCATTGTGTGAAATATTGTAAAGTAACTAGTCTTATGTTACGATTGCAGAACGGCGTCCTGTCGTCGCTGCCCTATCTGGCGATGTACTTGCTGAGCTTCCCCATGGGCGCCATGACTGACCTTATTATTCATCGTGGCTGGCTCAGCATCAGCAACACCAGAAGACTATTTAACACTATTGGTTAGTCTACTTTCTTTAACACCACTGATAATAATTACCATGACTAATGTCATCTTTACGCAGAAGACATGTCTCTACGGCCCAGTGTTTACCAAGCTGTCTTGTTAACAAATTCTAGGTCTTTGGGGTCCGGCTATCGCACTTATTGGTCTGTCGTACGCTCCTGAGGGTAATACGTGGATTGCCGTTACAATGTTAACTGTCAGTGTTGGCATTAACGCCGGACAGTATGCTGGGTATTTGGTTAGTAAATGTTATTTGAATTGTTGTTATTGAATTTTGAATTAGTAATCTAGATACTCCTACTACTGCATTATTGTTCAGAGTATTTTTTTTCGAGATAAATGGTTGCTTTGTTCATGCTAGTTGAATACATAAGGTGATTTTGTTTGATTGCAGCTAGTGATAATAGATCTGGCGCCGAACTTCAGCGGCTCCATGATGGGCATATCCAACTTCTTCGCCAACGTTATCTCTATCATAGCGCCCCTCGTTTGCGGATTTATCATTGATGATGAGGTAACTCTGAGGCTTTTTGCCAAATCGTACTTGCAGTTAAATATTCCGCATGTCAAATAAATAAAAAATTACAATATTGGTAATGATCGCATGCTCAATTGGTTTCAATTAATACTAAATAATTGTATTATTTAAG
>NW_013525113.1:85384-98640 GCF_000836215.1 Papilio polytes
TTGCTTTCAATTAATACTAATTAATTGCGTATTAAAGATTATAGCCTAAATTCATGTTACAAAGTAAAGGTAATGTGTATTGTTCCAGACGGCAGCATCGGAGTGGCGGAAGGTGTTCTTCCTCGCCTCGGGCGTGTATTTCTTCACAAATCTTTTCTTTTTAATATTTATGACTTCAACGAGGCAGCCGTGGAACGAACATAAGAAAGAAACCGATATCGGTACGTTATTGAATTTTTATGTGAACCAAAGAAATACGGACTTACGGATTAATATTTTCTCTTTTGTTACAGAAATAAAACCGACGACTGGCTGAAGAAACACCGCGGTCTAAATCACTACTTTTTTATTTATTTCTGTACCTGAAATAACAAAGGCTTGTATATAGTTAGACATAATAAAAATAATACTGGACTCTTGTTTTTTTGATTAATTATTCCTTCGTACGTAAATAATTAAATACCCGAGTTCATAAATGAAGTTACAATTTAAAAATATGTTTTCAATTGTATTGACAACCTTGAAAATAGCTCAATGGTAGAGCTTGTATATCGTTAGTACTGACTGGGAGCTGATTAGATACTCTAACATTACCAGAACATTGAGCAGTAATAATCTAAACATGACAGCCAGAATTATAACGCTTCACTAAAGCATATCTGTGACAACGTGTATCTGTGAATGAAATAGTGGGCCCGAGTTACAGCACTGTCAATGTTATTTTGAAAATTCATATTAAGAGAACTGTTTACATTTACAACTAAGTTTGCATTTATTTTTATATTAACTGTCGAATTATTCCCGAAATTGTTCTATGACGCAAATAAGAGCGCACGAAACCATGTAAGCTACAAATATCTGATCTGTTAATGTTTACTTATCTATGTTTAAGTGGATATTATTGTTGATTAAGATCTAACAACAGTTGCAATGACGTCAAGGGAGGCGACTGCAGCGTCCGAGCTCAAAAATATCTTGCATCGCATTTATATCGCACGTAAATATCGCTTACAAAACAATTCAAGATAAATATTGACAGATGATGATATATGGTAGAGTATTTGCAATTCGATTGAATCTCTAGTTGTTGTTGGACATTTAAGAGATCGATACATCGGTCCGCATTTTACTCGGCGTGGACAAGTAACACGAATAAGATTCATGAAATAAACGCAGTTCCAGACGACATGGGTAAAATAATCGAAACTGAAAATGTTCCTCCAAGTAAGTTCAATCTCCTCAAGTTGTGTCAATTTAAGGTACTTAAATAATGTTAGCTCCTTATTTAAACAAGAAATAAATGGATGGATTGCGTGAAAGGTGACATGATTAAGAAGAGAGTGATGTGTGAGATGACGGATGATAGAGTTATTTGAAGGACGGAAACCTGGTGCGCCGATGTTACGAGAGTAGGATAAGGTAAGGGAGATGATGAAATAGTGTTAACTTTGAATCTATCGCAATCAAACACGAGGTGACGTTAAAAGGATCCTCAAGTGTTAATTTTAGTTTGCAAAATCTATATAAAGCAAATATTAAATTTAAGGGTAGGCGCGCATATTTGAGTAACATTTGTTGAATTAGAGATTTTTGAATGAAATCAAAAGAAAAGGATTTCCTCGTTTTTTGTTTGCTGATTTTGAAGAGCTAAAGGAATGGGCGATTAATTTCGAGCCCCCAAATTTAACGAACCCCTATTTGCGTTTCGTCATTCAATGTAGATAGCAATCATTTATCTATGAATGAAATAACTCTCTGGCAGTCGATATGATTCCGATAAAAATGACTTATGAAGATAAAAGTACTGGTATCAAACGTCAACTAAATTCAGATGTCAAGTATATTTGGTAACGGTTTGTAATGTTTTATCAAATGCTACAAGAAGTAACAACACCTCCTATAAAATAGATCAATAATTTCTATGAAAATTAGGTTATTTGTCCAATGGAGCTAAACAGGTTGAACACTAGCGTGGAGCTTAATGTCTCAAACCTGGTGTTACCAAACTATTTTATTAATAAATGGTGGACTTTCATTTTTCATCATAAAGATAGAAAACTTGGGTTCGAATCTCGTCATGTACAAATATGTTTTTAATTCATATGTCCATATACCTCATATTCTTACGGTGAAGAAAGCCATAGAAGATGTAACATGCACATGTCTGAGAAGACGTCAACTTGGGCCGGCGTGGTTGACTATGACCTAGTTACACCAAATATAATGTAGGCTCTGAGCCTCGAGAGTAGGATGATTATCTATTCTTTGCGAGGATCCCGGGATCAAGATCCATTTGATTTAGAATACACAGTAGTAAGTAGAGTTTTCTTAACAATAACAACGAGATACTATATACTCCGATAAATAATTATATTGACTTATAATGATTAAGTCCGTTGAGAACTAAGTAGTCGTTAGCTTATCTGATTTACAAACACAAATACTAACAAAATGCAGTTACTGTTTGGATCAGTCATATTAAGCAAGTGCGTCTATCGAGTCTGTGATTTGCATGATGTGTGTAGACGAAATTAATGAAAAAACCCCCTTGTTGCCAGCACAATCAAATTGTTCCCACATCGATAGAAACATTCGAGGTACATAAGTGTGCAGAAACTGATATGATTAATGTGAATATAAAAGCCGCTACATATGTTCAGTTATGCTAGGTTTAACAAAATAATTGAATTGTTCAGTTAAAGTTCGTATGAGGTAATTACAGTTGAGTAATTGCTATGTGCTAGTATGTTATCTCCTTCGAAATGATAATAGGAAAGATATTTTCTCTATCTAAACAAAAAAGAAAGAATCGTTTGAGTGATATGCCGTTCTCGTTGTAAATTATCTGTTCTAAAAAAATATAACTGTAGTGTTACTAACTTGCAGGGGGCCTTGGCGTGCGTCACTTACAGACGTTCCTGCTCTTCCTTGCGCTATGTCTCGTGTACAGCATGCGCGTCAACATCAGCATGGCCATAGTGGACATGACTGACACCACCAAGGACGACGTAAGCAATGTTGTACAGCATAAAAAATAATTAAAAACCAGTTAATTTTTGTTTAGAATGTTTTCCTTTTCCGATCACGTTTCTTTCACGCGTTTTTTAAATGAATCTTGCAATCGTGATCACGATCAAATGCAGTTTTTTCCATGATGCCTGGACAGATTAGTTATCTACTAAATTTCTTTTGATATAATCTCACTGAGATTAGCCAGGATAATATATCAAATACAGTTTTATTTTTCATTGCATTCATTGCAATGTGGTAGTTCACACACTACCACTTCAAAATTTACACGCTAACGAAGTTTCGGGCATTAGCTGTTTCCAATGCAGACATAATGTTCATCGACCTATTATATCGAGACACAACACAGACAATTATGTGATGAATGCTGATGTAATTTTACATACTGAAGGCAATTAAATAATTTAACATATTCTCCGTATCTTCGACAGTAATGTGTGTGGATGTGGGCTTGGTCAGGTCATGACACACTGATTTATCGCTGCACATTAATTTATTGTATTAATAAAATTTCTTACAGTGGAATTATTCAAGGATAGTAATAATAGACAGTTCAAAACTAAACCTAAACCTAAACCTTTCCGATAGATTGAAAATTTAACCAAAAATGTTACAAAATGACGAACAAATTTAAAATAAAAAAAAATGCTTTTGACTTTTTTTGTAATCTCAAACCCTGTACTTTTTCAGCATTTCGATTGGAGCTACAGCATGCAGTCGATGATTTTGTCGTCATTCTTCTGGGGCTACGTGCTGCTCATGCTGCCCTCTGGTGAACTAGCCAAGCGATTCGGAGGCAAGGTCCTTATCACAATCTCCGTGTCTGTCAACGCGTTTGTCTCTCTGATCCTACCCACAGCTGCTTATTATGTAAGTTTGTTTATTTATTTATATGTAAGCCTTTTTATTGACATGACAATTTTACATAAAGTTTACATATTTTACACGTATATGATAGTTTACTATGTATTAAAAAAATTGTATTTTAATTTTTTGGTTCTTATTTAAGTGTCGTCATCAGCAGCATAGTATAAGATAAATTAAGCTGACCCTCCGTAAAGTAACTTTATATTATTTTGTACGTTGCAGGGCGGGTGGAAGTTCGTATTGGTGTGTCGCATGCTGCAGGGTATGTCCCAGTCTTTCGTGTTCCCCTCCATGCACCACCTCGTCAGCCAATGGATACCGCTAGAAGAAAAGGGCAGGCTTAGCACTATCATATATGCTGGTATATTTTTCATTGCAATTGCAATTAATTGTGTGAATTGTGATCACAATTTAACAACAATGTCGCTTCTTGAACAGGCAGTCAGCTAGGCGTGGCCATTCAGCTGATCTCTTCAGGGTTCATAGCGTCTGCGTGGGGTTGGAAGGCGATCTTCTACACCAACGCGATATGTGGCGGCCTCTGGACAGCCGCTTATGTCTTTCTCGGCGCCGCCTCGCCCGAGCAATCCAAAATGATATCACAGCATGAGCTTAGATATATACAAACGTCTTTAGGACGAACCGAAGAACAAAAGGCAAGTCCAAGTATTATGATGGACAACAAGCTGTTTAAAGTAAAATTATGTTAAAATAAAAAAAAAAAGTGCTAAATCGCCATTTTGTAGCAATATTCTGGGATATCTTGTTATATTTAAGTGACCATTCATGCGGTCACAGCACTTAAAAAGATATCCCCGCACCTAATCCCCGAATTAGTTAATACAATTTGAGCTAATTCCGCGACTCGGCTGTCTGACAACAAGTGCGTGCTCTCATTAGCAAGTGTAATGTCTAGCACCTGAATTATTCATGGAGGGGAATAGCAAAATAGCTCATTACCGCTCCCTTACGCTGGAGAGATTCCTTATTACACTTATCTCCGCACCGGGAAAAAGGATTTTTGATGAAGCGAAATACATTTGTAAAATTTAACATTTGCATAAGAAATTTTTGCGACGTTCCTTCCCCCGGGCTCGAGCTGTGAGCAAGGATCACATAAAGATAAAATTTGTTAATTTGTTGAATAAGGATTTGTATCTATTCTTTATAACATTTTTAGATACTAAAATTAAGTCAAACGATACTTTGGAAGTAAAATGACTTACATAAAATAATTATTCTCATTTCTGTACATTTGCTTCGAGAGGTATAAATGAATTATTTTATAAACTAGAAACACCGTACTCCCTGGCTGAAGATCGTGACATGCCTCCCGTTCTGGGCGGCCGTGGTGGCGCACTGCGGACAGAACTGGGGCTTCTTCACGCTCATGACTGAGATGCCCACGTACATGGCCAAAGTACTGGATGTTAACTTGAAACAGGTCAGTGAGACAGGCAGCAATTATGTGATTTTAATAAGATATGTACGATATTGACAACGTACGTAATGTAATCATATCAACTAGTTTTGATATGTCATTGTCACGATTGCTAATAATTTCAATTGTTGTAGAACGGCGTGCTGTCGTCTTTGCCGTACTTGGCCATGTACCTGCTGAGCTTCCCCGTGGGTTTTCTGACAGACTTCCTCATCAGGCGCCGCTGGCTCAGCGTCACCAATACGAGGAAGTTGTCCAACTCTATAGGTACTTTCATTATTTTTACTTAATCATATAAATGTCTCCCTTGTATGCGTCAAGTTCCTTGCGTAGTTCAGGTTGTCCACTTAAGACATGGTATAGATGTACGCTGCTGAGAAAAAAAGTTAAGATATATCTGGTCTATAATCATCTAATACTTATAGTTGTACCGTTTGACAGGTTTGTGGGGTCCGGCTCTAGCGCTAATCGGCTTGTCGTACGCGCCCGAGGGCAATATGATAATATCCGTGCTAATGCTAACGGTTACTTTGGGCATCAACGCCGGCCACTTCACAGGATACATGGTGAGTGTTCGAGTATTACTATAGCACTAACTTTACTTTTCATAGATCAAATTCCAAGCATAACCAGTGTAATAGTGTACTGCAATAAAATCCGTTGCCAAGCCAAATTTCAGTCTTCTTTCCCGTTCCGCCCCTTTAATATAAAGAAAGAGCGTAAAGTGTATTTACTACATTACAACTTAGTATTTAAGAAATCATTAAATATCATTTTAAAATGAAATTTGAATTTGTTTGCAGTTAATTTTGGTGGACTTGGCGCCAAACTTCAGTTCATCTCTGATGGCTATCTCAAACTTCTTCGCTAACATTATATCTATCATAGCGCCGTTGGTTTGCGGCATTATCATACAAGATGAGGTAAAGTTATAAAAAATATGTAAAGATTAAGATTTATTACCTTTCCTTTATCCCGTTCAAAGCCGGAAATTAGATTAATTCTTTGTAATAATGTTACCTAGATTATTATTTGTTTTATGAAATTAAATATTATTATGAAAAAACGCATTTACAGATAACATTAATCTGTTCGTCCTTTTAATCAAGTAATGTTGGTGTTATTGGATTACAGACGGATCCCGGGGAGTGGCGGAAGGTGTTCTTCTTGGCGTCAGGCATCTACTTCTGTACCAATCTATGTTTCGTTCTGTTTACCACATCCAACAAACAACCCTGGAACGACCCGGAGGAAGAAGATTCCGGTTTGTTTTATTATGAGTTTTCATAAACAATTGTTGTAGACAGATGAATGGATGAATTAAATGTGAACAGTATCAGCCTGGCTCATATAGTTCAAGCATTTTAGGGTACAATGGATTGTCTAAAATAAAACAGACAAATATTAGATTTGCATTAAAATTGTTGTAAGATGCAAACTTGTCCTGTAACTTGGCTATTATTATTGCCACTTTTTAAATTTGCTTAATAAATATTTGATTCTTTGTTTAAGAATCTGAATGCTTATGTTTTATTTTATTTTTTCAGATCCGAACATAGAAAAACCCATCGAAAAATAATGTCTGTATGGCTGATGCTACGTTTTTTGTACCTGAATTATTCTTAAAATACACATATATTATTTATGAATAATTTACAAAAAAAAAAAAATAAACGTTAAAAACCTATGAAATTGTTTTCCTTATTAAAACGACTCACGCGTCTCCGACACTGATTCCCTTTACGTATCGTTACCGAAAATGTCTGGTAGTTTTTTATTATACATTTCAAACCGCCCTAAAGTACGGATTCGTCTTCGTTTAAACTTGGTGGTTGGATTGCGATAAAAACTATGAACTAACATTACGTAACATGAGAAAGACATCCATAACTGAACGTATTTAGTGTTCTTCAGACGAAGGATAGGAATCTAAAACACTTCTGTCTTCAAAATCTGATAACACCAAATTCAAACATGAAAAAATCGGTATTGGCTATTTTAAAATGATTTCGGAAAGACAAAAAATGAATGTACAAAATTATTAAAGAAAAAAAAAATATCTATGTTTATTTTACAATTGTATAAATATGATCGTATAAATATATCGGTCAGCGGAATTCATGTCCGTGGCAAAATTGAGATTTTTCCAGAATGTTCTATCGCTGCGCCATATGTTGGCACTTAGCGGAAAAGGATAGGGAGGCATCGAGAATATCTATTAGAAAATGTATGCGATTCGAACAATCTAGAATGTACTGGAAGAAAATAACGAAAAGAAGAAATCAAAATTCGGGCTATGCAAGGGGAGTAGAGGAACAGATACGACCCGGGGAGTCTTACGGAAGAAAGTGAACTGCGAAGAAGAAAAAGTGACCGTGAAGTGAAAACGCAATTGTTATAGTGTCGGTAGTGTTTTGTGAAGTGTTCAGTGCTAGTGACTCTGTGTTTGTGTGTGTCGTATATTGTTAACGGATAATTGTGACAGTGCAGTGAACCCCTGTTAGTGTGAGTCGCGAATAAATTAAAGAAGAATTATCAAAGTGTTATAACTCTCTAACAACACTTGTAACAATATAACTGCTTAGGTTAGGTTACGTTAGTCTTTTATATGGACCTAGGTACGCATAAGGAAAGGGACACGATAAGATAAAGTAATGCAATGGGTAAAGATTGACTAAATCTATGAGATAAACTGTGACGTCTTAGCTCAGATGAATTTATAAATTAACGCACAACGGGATATGTTGGAGCGTTTTGTTCGGCGCTGTCTCTGTGCAGCGACTACTATTGTTTTTATTATTTACAAAATAATAATAAAAGAAAATATAATGGGGAAAATCGTTGAACATCGCATTATAGCGTCACGTGAGTTTATGGCTTCATTTAATTTTTTGATTATGTATTAAATACTTGTAAAATAGTTAAAATAGAAGAATTTTCGGAATAGTGAGCGACGTAATAATAATCGATTAAAATCCATGTAAACACAAATCAAGAAATCTGTCTGCGAATCGAAATTTTGTTTTAATATGCATTTACGAAGTTAACCAATGTTGGTTCGATCCCTTGGAAGGAATAGATGATGTTCGGAGTAATACCGTGAATTCGGCCCCTCTCAGGTGACGCTGAAAGGAGAAGGTAGGGTCAGATTTGCAGAAGTACCAAATTTTGAGCTAGGCCCAGATGGTGCGGAACCACGAAATACGACTATGGAAAGCCAAGACCTACATTAGTTCGTTGCGCAACCTTAGTTTTAACTAAAAGTTAAACATGTATTTGCCGGCAGCTGGGCTGGGCACGCGGCACACGCAGACGTTGCTGCTGTTTCTGTCGATGCTGCTGCTGTACTGCATGCGCGTCAACATCAGCCTCGCCATCGTCGACATGACAGACACCACCAAAGAGGGCGTCAGTATAAAACAAATTCTATTATTCATTTCGTTTTGATCATTAGGTTTAAGTTAGCACCAGTTCACTTAATATTGATTGATCAATGCCCATAAGCAATTATAATATTCGAAGACATGTGGAAGCGGTTCACTCTAAAAAGAACTAAGTTCTCTTTCTTAAAAGAGCCTAAGTTCTATTAACTTTTGTGGGTTCGTTAGGAATTAGAGATTTACTTATTACGATCAATAGGCCATATGGTCTAAGTATTAAGAGAATCACAAACTTAATGTGTTGATGGAAATTGAAAACTTTGTAATATAGTGATACATGAAATTTTACTTCTATTAAAATTTAACCATTACAACCAATGTAAGATTTATCTCAAATTTGATAAATTTCTTAGCACTTCGACTGGAGCCACAGCGTCCAGTCTAAAATCCTGTCGTCATTCTTCTGGGGCTACATCATGCTGCAGGTTCCTGCTGGCGAGTTATCGCGTCGCTACGGCGGGAAGATCTTCCTCACCATTTCCATGATCATGAACGCCGCAGTTTCCTTGATAACACCACTAGCAGTCAAACTCGTAAGTAGCAAGCAGGATACAGTTACTAGTGCGTGCTCTGAGAAGAAGAAGAAAGTAATTATTATTTATTTTAAATTATATCGAGTTTATAAAACATCAAAGATAATATTATATTTTTTATCATAGGGAAAAAAATAAATCGTTCTAATAATTTTAGGGTGGTTGGAAGTTGATCTGCGCCTGCCGCATGCTGCAAGGCTTCTCGCAGGCGTTCCTGTTCCCCGCCACGCACCACCTCGTCACGCAGTGGATACCCTTCGAGGAGAGGGGCCTCCTCTGCAACGTCATCTACGCGGGTCAGTTTCTGCATACATTTTTAGAGCATCTTATTTGCAAAGTCTTGTTGAGTATCGCGGCTTTACATACCATAATGTTCCACCACAGTTTCTCTTTGATTTATTTATTGGCACTTTTTGGTAATATTGGAGGATATCCAGTAGCCCCAATCTAGTTAACTATACAAACTAGTTTCTTTTTTTAGATTACTTCAATGTTTCAGGAGGGAAGCTTGGAGTTGCTCTGCAGCTACTTTCTTCAGGATTTATAGCCTCAGCTTGGGGCTGGGAAGCTATTTTCTATACAAACGCGCTACTCGGAGCGATCTGGGTCGTCTGCTACTTGATGTTCGGCTCCGCGTCGCTGGAGACGAGCAAAGCTATCTCAGCCAACGAACTCAAATACATTCAGGTGTCTTTGGGAAGAGTCGGAGAACAAAAGGTTTGTTTTATTTCATTTTTAAAAATGTAAATGCATTAGGGGTACAGATATCGTAAAAGCATAATTCATTGTCTCAGCTATGCATACTCGTTTATTATTTTATGTTCCAGTGATCAGTTAGTACGTAGTACTAGCGCTACTTCCCATCTTTGTAAATTAACTCCTTGTTACATTTATAAATATAGCGAAATCAAAAGTCAACTTTTATTGAAAAACAAAATTGATGAGCGATATCATGACATTTGTGCACGCGCTAAATTGTTTGATAACGGCTGCGGCTACCAACACGCAAATATCTTACTTTACTTACGTCATAATATAATGAAATGATTCCGGTCCACTGCCGGCTGATAACAGATAATCTCGGTCCTCAACGTTATCAGTCACGCGAGAGATGTCCACTGAATAGTTATTACCGATTCAAGATTTAACATTATCTATGACAGCTTTATGTTTTGTTGACGCCAATTACATGTTGTTTTTTGTTTACATTTTACCTTGTAGCAGAAAGAAAGAAGTGTAGGTTAAGGCTCATTGAAACGAAATGTAGAAGTAACTAATAAAAAGCTTTAATTCGTCCCTTTAGTATTTACCAACGTGACTCTACATTATGCAACTCTTTCATTTGTTTAGATAAATGTTATGATGATGCACATAAGTACACTATTTGCCTTCGTTGAGATTTATAAGCGACCCATGAAAATATACGAGGGTGTTGATTTGAAACCCAATAACTTATTATAATAAAGTTGAGAGATTAATGAAGGAGTTGTACAGAGATACCCGACGCCGTGGCGCAGCGTGGTCACCAGCCTGCCTTTTCTGGCGGCGGTGGTGGCGCACTGCGGACAGAACTGGGGCTTCTTCACGCTGCTCACGGAGATCCCCACATACATGTCGAAAGTCCTCGGCATGGACATTAAAAAAGTAAGCCGGTCGTATTGAACTACGTAGTGTCCGAGGTTTAGGCTAAGCGCCATCTGCGCTCGGCCACCTCAAGCTCGGTGAATCGGTGGCAAATCAGTCACAAAAAAAAGTATTGTAATTGTGTTGTTGCGATGCATTCGTTTTGTTTTCAAAAATGCTTTCAAAGGAAGTCTAATACGCACATTGGTCTATTAAATTAAATTCTAAAATACTACCAAAACATATTTAAATCAGACCTCTGTTTTTTATTATTATTTTACAATATAATAATTATTATCGTACTAGATGTTAAGAAGTCATGTGATCGAAATATTATCGCAAGTCAATTCACTTTTATGCTGAATGCCTGATAATGCAACTGACGGAAATCTGATGCCACCGGATATACATTTAAGTCCTTTGAAATTTACTTCAACTTTATAATTCACACCACTTGAAGTATTCAATACCAGTGTGACATACAGGTTGCGATCGCAGATGTGATAAACAGTACATTTAATAAACATTGAGATCGGACAATCTCCGTCTCTTTAATGTCCATAATTTGATAGATGGAGAAAAAACAACGCCTAATCAAAACAAGGTTTAATAAAATGAACTTTATCGTCTTTAGAATGGGATGCTTTCTTCGTTGCCGTACCTCGTGGTATATCTGCTGAGCTTCCCGCTGGGAGCCATGACCGACTTCATCATTAAGAAGAACTGGTTGAGCGTCACCAATACGAGAAAACTATTCAATACAATCGGTAAATAATTTGACCCTGAATAAATTACACTATTTCGTAAATATTTCATAGAAAAGGATTTATTGTCGTTCAAAAAAGGAAACTTGTAAAAGTGGAAACTAGTACCGTAAGGCAAGGCGTATATTTGTGTTAAAGGTAATGTGATAAATGGGCATTTGTGTTTTCCTTATGTTTGTATCAGCGGCTACTGGAATTGAATCGATATGTGACTTTCTTGTTGTGCTAGTTAATATTTTTTGTTATGTTTCCTTATTATTTGCCTACTTCTTATCCTAACTACGCCTTGCCTTGTTAGTAATTAGAGTTTGTTGCCAGGTCTGTGGGGGCCGGCGCTGGCGCTCATCGCGCTGAGCTACACGCCGGCCGGCAACCTGCCCCTCGCCGTCGCCATGCTGACCCTCACTGTCGGCATCAACGCCGGCAACTACACCGGGTATCTGGTGAGATTTACGTCTTCTCATTGCTCACATTGCTGGATTATTGATCGTTAGATGATGTCAGGTTAGATCTAGGAAACTAATTGAATGCAGTGCAAGTGCAGCACCAATTCTATAATTAAAGAATCGAAACCATGGCCTTCTTACAAAAGATGAACAAATGAGATAATTAATGCCAGTCATTGAACCCTTTTTTGTACGATTTTTGGGAAAGGAAAATAAAATGTTATCAATATTTTATGACGTAATAACCTTATCTGAACCAAATTTTCGTTTACTGTAGGGTTTTGTAACAAATCATTTAAAAAGCTGTAAACAGACTTATACGAGAAATTTCTGCTCTCATATTCATTGGACGTGAACCCTTCCATTAAAATTTACGGCCGCGTTTACGACACGCGCCCGTAACGCGCCCGTGGCGCTCTCACACTGAGCTTAGTTGCCTTCTTTTTATAAAGAAGATTCAAAAATCAATCTGATATTTGAAATTTTGATATTTAAAATTAAAATGCGTCAAGACATGTCAACATAAAACTTTTCACTTTAAATATATACGTTTGAGCGTTTGTGTGATTGTTAGTTCTTGTTTGCTTTCTCAACTTATTGCGTAATTCGTTAATATTTGCTGTTGCTAGTGGACTGTCTTAAGACGCGAATGTTTGTATGTTACAGCTCATCTTCATAGACATAGCGCCCAACTTCAGCGCGTCTCTGATCGGTATATCGAACTTCTTCGCCAGCATCAGCGTCTTCTTCGTCAGCATTGACCGTCGTGACGTTAGACCGTGCAACAGCGCTGTTGTGCAATCTGCAGTTTTAAATATAAAAGTAGTGTTTTAACGTAACATTCTTTCGATTCTTAGCGATTAAAGTAACTATTTAAACAAAGTTAATTAATAAGTGGTACTACGTTCAAGCAAAATCATTTATTTTAAGAATAAACAACAATTATTTTATTTACTTACGGCGGTGTTTCGATTACTCGCACGTTGTGTGTCATGCGATGCACCGGGCATTCTAATTTAGACGTTAAGCAGTGTGAATAAGTGTCAATTTCAAACTTTCAAACAAAAGTTCGTCAAAGATTAGCTACATAACAGACTATATTTGTGCAAACG
>NW_013525113.1:98781-99069 GCF_000836215.1 Papilio polytes
ACAATGATATAGCAAAAGAAATTAAACTGTTACGTCAAGCTATGTCTGGTTTGAATTTAAACCTAACTGAAGCCATTCAAACTATTCAAGAATGCTCGAAGAGACTAGATGACGTTACCACTAAAATCGAAGTTATGGAGAAACGACTAAGTGATTTAGAAAATCGACATATCAAAGAGAATACTGAACTGAAGTTCCAGGTTTCCGAGCTTTTGGATAAATTGAACTCACAAGAGCAACTATTGCTCAAAAATGAGATAGAAATCGTCGGTGTACCTGAATCAAAAA
>NW_013525113.1:99937-124186 GCF_000836215.1 Papilio polytes
GCCTGGAACGAGCCCCGGGGTGCAGCCGATGAAGGTGAGTTCACAAACCAACCGGGTTATAGTAAAAAAGTAGTTGGTAGGAATAAAATATTCAAGAATTAAATTATGATGGTTATTAGAACCGCAAAAGAATATAACAGAGAGTAAAGAGTAATGTAATATTTCTAAGTACTATAATTCTTTAATAACCGCTCTTTTTATGTTATTTTATTCAATGTTCAATTCAATGACAACCTGTATTCTTCTAAAGCGTCCCCAAAAAACATTATTTTGTCACATTTGATGAAAGTCTATTGCTTTTACGAGCGAATAAAAAGTATTTTCCTCAAGTTTGTGTATCGACCAATTTTATGTTATTATATTATCGTGTTGAACGAACAACCTTTGATATTACCTACACCCATTTAGAAGTAAAAATAATCGCCGTAATATTGATTCATTTTTTTCTATATCAGAAAACATTTATGTATTTTTTTGCATTGCATCACATTTTTTTTCTTTTTCAGAAACAGCGAGGAAAGTTGAAGAGAAGAAATAAAAATCAAATGGTACTTCGTTAAATGATTTTTCAGAACTAGACGTTAAGTACGCGTATAAAAATAATGACTGAATAAAATCTTTTGATATGTTAAGTTAGCGACAAGTTATTTATTTTAATAAAATATTTTACTGTACTTTAAGTGAAATTGAAGTGAGTGCGGGTGAATTCTTTTCAAAAGAGAGTGAAAGAAAGGTGTAAAACGCGTTCGCATATTTTGTTAAGAAAACTATTTATTTAAAATGTAAGTTTCTTAATTTTATATTCTTAATTCTCTGTGTATTGAAATAAATTATATTAATTGAATAACTTTTTTTTCTCTTGAAATATCCTTAATGTGTAAGAGGAGGGTAACAATAGGGGCTTATCGAAAATAAATGCGTTTTAGTTAAAAAAAGCTTGTGCCTTTAAATAACAATGTAGTTAATTTCCAGTAGGACAATTGATCTAATAAACTAGAGCAGTACTTGCATGTAAAGTCAAGTCTAGGTCACAGACAAGGAGAGGCGCCTCTATGCACTACTTGAAATTAAATTTCCTTCGTCACTTCCAGCGACAGAATTAGATGAAAATGCCTTTTAGATTTCCCTTTTGTTAACATTATTATTTTTCTTCGACTTTGTAGTTATATTAATAATAAAACTTACAAACTACAAGTAATAAATGTAATTAATTCAAACTGAGAATCCATACTTACGTAAAAAAACTTGCAAAACAAGCAAATGAAATGTTTACATAGATGCTACAATACGAGCCGCTAGAAAATTAGAATTTATAATTAGCTCATAGGTTAAGAAAATAAGGTAAGAAAAGCAAAAGAAAACAAAAACCTTGGAGTTTATTGATATACGGGACAAGGTAGAGTACGTTTCATTTAAAGATAATGTTTTTACGCTTTTACTGACCTTATTAATGTTCGTTTATATCTGTACTACGTAAATGCCTCTACCCTTGGGGTTTTTTGAGTTTTAAAACGCGGAGGCTTCGGGAGCTGCGCCGCTTCCCCTTTTAAAATTCCCGGAAGTTTGGCGCGCCCTTAATTAATGAGGGTTGTAAAACATGTGCAGTATTAAAAGAATTTCATTTTACTCTAAAACATTGTGTATACGCAATAAAATCCAGAGTTAAAAAGTCTCGGTAAAAAAATAAAATAATTGTAATAGACGATCATTTTTATAAAGTTTTTTACTTTAATCAAAGTCAATGCAAAATTCATTTTATCATGAATTTGCCGCATGAAAAATAGTAAGAAACATTATAGCGGTATCATAATTTTAAATTTTAACCATTTATTTAAAAATTAACTCTATCATCAGAAGTTAATTAATGGTTCTTAGTTTCAAAAAATAAACTAAATCCATAGAAGCTTTGTTTAGGACAAGTTAAGCCTGTTTGCCTACAGAACCTTCGCTCCGTTCATTAATTAATTATGTTTCCACGATCTATAGAAAAGTTAGTACTTAGTCCTTTTGTTTTGCCACTAGATGGCGCTGTTCGCTTAGAAACTTGGATATGCGTATTCAATTGACAGATCTAGTTCAGTTACTTGAATTAGTTTAAGGTCACTATATTTTGTGGTATTCTGGGTTTAAAAGATAGCAAGGGCATTAAAAGCTATCCGGTTTTATTTTTATCTTCATTACATTTTGCTTTCCGCAATCTTTTTTTTTTCATGTTACGAAAATAAAAATGTTGTTTCATACTAGAACAATATTATTTTTTTGTCAGCGCTCTGAGGGCGCGATGGGGTACGTGATAAAACGGGAACAGTCCTCCCCGCACCCCCCGTGTGCAATTTGCGCAAGTTATGACACTGTAGCCCCCGGCCTTAAAAGGGCACACACTTATCATCCTCGCTGAATTTTATTTATGAATAGGCCCCTAAAACACTGCAGGTAAAATATTAAATTACTAGTTTTTTTTACATAAAAACTAACGCATGTGTAGTAGAAAACTCTTTGAATAATTAAGAATGAAAACCCATTGTCTGTTCCCACCTTTGCGTTGCCTTCATTTGAAATTTACCTTTTTTGAGTTGTCCCTCGTCACGTGCTCATTATATTGCGTTTCTTTTGTTTCACTAATTCTTTTCATTCCATCAGCCAGATGACACGGAGCCGCTATTGTGGTCGTGTCGCTTTAAATAAAGTGACATCGCTCATGCTTTTTGTTAAGCTTTCGGTGAAAAATTTACAGACTAACAATTTTACCGCACCAACCTTAAAACCGTTACTATAAACTGAATTTTTGTCAAATTTTAAGAAAAAGTAACTCTATATTTTGGCGGGAAAACGTGGGTAAAAGACCGTACTTGAAGTGGTTTCTTACGTCGCTGCCTGTGAAAGAGGATGCCATAATTTAAGCTCTTCATTTTCGTGGCCTTTCATCACAAAGCCTGCTATAAAACTATTGAATCTTTCCAAGGCGTCCGTCAGTAATTGATTTTCATTATAGCATGCAAATGAATCTCGTTTCTAATAAACCTCAGTCCGCTCCACAAAGGCAAAGGGTTGCGCAATCTTTATCTGGCGGCCGCGGCCGTGTAAGCCCTCCATTATTCAGAACCCTATTAGCTGAAAGTGGTTTCCTAAAGTTTCACTTAAATTTTCTTTTGTTCCAACATAAACCTATGCTAATTCTGCGACCCTAGTGGAGTCAGCGACAATATTGTAAATTACATTTCATACGTTAGACTAGAGAACATAAAGACTGTTAAATATTATGATATTCTCTGCTTTTTGCAACAGTAGTATAGCCCACTTTAACATTTTCATACGAAGTATTAGCTCGCCCGGTGCAAGAGCACGACCATACAGAAGACAGGCATGAAGTGGAAACAAGCGTTTCCTCTGATTAGTGTAATAGAAACCTCATTTTAGTACTTTTCCCCTCTCCATCTTTCGGTAGTAGAAGTGCGCAGTGGTTCAGACTGGTTTTTAATTGATTTGTTATTCAAAGGGCTGTCTGGATTACAGATGGATTTATTAAGACAACGGCAATCCATGTAATGGAATTGAATAATTTATTGTTTCATTATTTATTGGTAACAAGATTTTTGGGATGAAATTTCTATTCGTAAAGACTTACTGGTAAATTTAAATAGGAGTTTAGTAGGACCTAATAAAGATTGTAAATTATAAATGAACCTAATAATTAGTAATCCTGAATTACTGTATTTATATTCTGTTTGTAAAGCTTAATAAGATATTTAATAAAGAGGAAACAAAAACCAGTACAAATGGCGGTATGTATTTTATTTCTACGTCCCTTACCTAATGGTTTTCCGATGCGTTCATGTGATAAAATAAAAATAATGATTCTGGATGTTTGTTTTTGTAACGATGTTTGAGTACGTTAACGTAAATTCTAAAACAATATTTTACCTATAGACCAGTACAGAGAGCGAGTGCATTTTTTGTAGTAAATATGTCTGTAGCTAGTTTCATATGGTACTGCCTAGTATACGTTAATGTTAAAAGTTTTAATATGCATTTTGCCTATTTTCGAATAGGCAAAATGCATATTAAAACTTTGCTTTGCTTTTGCCTATTCGAAAATAGGCAAAATGCATATTAAAACTTTTAAAACCTTTAAAATACCGAAGTATTTCCTTACTTAGATTTTATTGATTTAGGCTTGTTCCGTCCTAAACAAATATCATGCGAAGCGACAAATTGATCAAATAAAAAGCAGAAACGCTTACCTCAAGTGTTAAAAAGCATTCGACGAAAATGCTCGTAAGGGATAATTTGACACACTACGTAAACTGTATTTATGAGAATAAGATATAAAAGACGACATACAATTAGAGTAATCCATCAAAAAGAGCCATCAAATTTCAGCGCTTTCTAGCGCCGGAATAAGCAAATTTCAAATACTAATCTATCTTATGTCCACAATGCTGCTAATATGTGGCACATAATAATAAAAAATGTGAATATTATTCAGTCAACTGGCAAGAAAAACCGTCGTCAGATTTATTTCTCGCTACATTTTTGTACAGCGTCGCACAAATGAGAAATGTTTGTCATTAAGGTGACGGTAATTTACGCAAATTATACCTGCGACTGCCGACTGACTCCCTCTCTTTCTTAGTCTTTATCTCTTTCTCTCTCTCTCTACACCACCGGGCTTGAATTAGAATAAAAAAATTATATAATATTTTACCTCAACATTCTTCAAAGAAAATTAATGTAAGTCTGAGTACCGGTATCAGCGCTGCGCACTGGCTGAGATTTTTAGACTAGCAATTCGTACACATATGACGCAACTTTCTGCCCGCCGCCCTACCCTAAGGCCTGGGCCCTGTCCTTACAGTAAATAAACATTAGGTACGATGTTCAAATACGACTTATCTACAGTATATTTTCTGACCTCTACATCAGATTTTTTTCAGCAAGAGGCCTGTATCTAATTCACCAACATATCGATATGATGGGCTGTATGATAAACATCTATGTATTTTTGCGGCACAATCTGCGCAAGTTATTTCCCGCGGCGGCGTAGCGGCCGGAAAATGAGTTTTGTTCAACAACAACTTTCATATTCGCGATAGAAACTGCTCTGCCAATGTTAATCTTCTATAAAAAGCCTTTTAAGATGTCTATCAAATAAAGTATATAAAAATCTTACTGTCCTCAACGCGCTTATAAAAAAGGCTACAACGAAACTTGTTCATTTATTACAAGAAGGGAACCTAAGATCACAATTGTTTATCAGCTTTGTTACTGTTTTATATGGGCTAATATAAAAACGGTAAACATTACCAGACTCAGAAAAGAATTCAGTAACTGTGGATTAACCGGCACAGCCATCGGCTATACCATATTATAAAATTATTCCTCCCATCTCCGTTGATACGCAAATTGCAATGTACTTTTATGACGCAATACAAAGACCTTGTTTTATGTCATAAGGCGCTTGTTAAAGTCACGTATTAGATCATAAAATGTAGGGACAATTTGTAACAATGTTTCATTAAATCATAATAATTTTCGCAAAATATTTTATTAAACAGAACGATGAAAGTCCATATTCTTAAAGCACTTTCTAAGTCGATATTCTACAATTCGTACTTCACTTTTTCACCACAATCAATTTATTTTTAAAATTTTATCCGTGAAAGGCATAAAGTAATGAAACAATATAATAATTCAATAGACATTTTGCTTGGATTTTGTGTCGCTTATCGTAATGGAGGCTCCCGGGAGAATTATTGCGAAGAACAATGTTTTACTTTAGTCTCTTATCAAATAACAAAATATATTTCACATGTAAGATTAACTCAAGTTACTGGTTACATAACTTTGTATAAATGCTGTTCTAGATTTAACTTAACTAAATTGTACATTATTCTGTAAATAAATGTACTATTTAGTGGCGCCATCTTCTGGAAAACTATTTACATTAAAAAGCTTATTAAGTAAACTAATATGTATGACGTGGCATGTCTGGGCCGTAATGAAGCGGCCGCTATGCTCAGTCACTGGCGTTATTAAGTCTTCATAACATTAAACTTAATTGCAACTATCTATACTTGTTACTTAACTTACAACTAGTACGAGTATATAAAATCAGAGGTTTTAGGTAACAAGCAAGCATTTATAAAAATAAGTATCTACTAAATTGTCATCAAATA
Organism: Papilio polytes; assembly: GCF_000836215.1. NCBI lineage: Eukaryota > Metazoa > Arthropoda > Insecta > Lepidoptera > Papilionidae > Papilio > Papilio polytes. Next base: position 106,114 of record NW_013525113.1, read on the forward strand.
AAATTCAGTTTTGAGAGTCACACAAGATTGTTTTATTTAATACGTTTCTAGAGTGGGCACTTTATCAGCATTGATATCTTTTTCATTTTATGATAAATAAATATGCTTATTCGTTAACAAACAGTGTTCAAGTGCAGTGACCTCTGCACTCGCGGCGCGGCACTAAACCGTGCGTGTACTATAAATAGCGACGCAGCCTTCGTCACACGGAGTGACGTCATCTGACGACACAGTCTCGCCGCGGATAAGTTAGAGCACGCGCACACCTCAAACTAAACTATCGCACGACTATTAAAAATCTCACATTCTATAATATAAATCTCACATTTTTTGTACTAGCTGTTCCCGTGCGACTTCATTCGCATAAAATTATGAAAATTTTATTGTTTACATTTGTCAAATTACGGCAATTTTGCTTCCTCGACGATGGCAGCAACTTATGGTCTCTTTACCGCATAAGGGTTTTTATCCAAAATAAGTCTAATGGCGTGAAAATATATAGCCTAAAGCGTAACGTAAGTGTAGGGCTTTTTATTAAAAATGGGTTATCAAAAATATGCTGTAACTGCTGACATCTTAGGCAAAAAAGAAGTGTGCGTTTACGCTTTATTGTAATAGTATAGATTAGTTTATATGGAGGTACAAACTCAATTTTTAGATGTGCAACTAGACAGTTGAATGGGCTGAAACAATCGACAATCGCACATCAGTTGTGCGATATTTTAGTCAAAGGTGTGCGCCTGTTTATTACGTGACATAGTCTTTTACACGAGCAACACTCAATGGTGATGGAGGGAAATAAAATTTAGGATAGATGTAGAGATCTAAGAAGAAAGTGCGGTTATTTCCTGGTTCCTCTATTAAAAACAACAAGTTTTACGATAGTTATAAGTACAACGTTATTGATTGTGATTTATCTCATAATAAATTACTTCGGTAGCTTAACAATGTAAATGTCAAAACAATATGCAACAAAAACTTACAATCATTAGTAAAATGTAACAGTCGATTGCTTTGGACATAATTTACTCAATGCCAAAATGTTCCGTTGGAATTAATTGGCTTTCGTAGTAATATTTCCTTGTTTAAATTTCGACTAAATAAGTCTATAATTACTGTGATTATTGTAAGAGTTTTAAATTAGACCGAAACTTTAATAATATGAAGTTATTTTTAGATACTTATGTAAATGAATTATAAAGTACAATTGCTTAAGAAGCCTATCCGACTAATAATTGCGCACGCTTAAAACTAAGTTACCTATAAAAGGAAATGACATTTAAGGTAAAATCAGCAAAAATCTTTATCAACCAAACCTAGTTCTAGCCATAAATCTATCTTAATAAATCTTAGTTCGTATCCCGAGGCTGAGGTTTATAATTAACTTGTATGGGGACAATGGAGGTCGTCACGTCGTCGTGTCGCACGCGGCGCGGACTGCCCACTGAAGGAACGGGAAAACTCCTCCGGAACTAAACGCGTCCGGAACGTCTCTTGTTTGCTAATGCGTGCGCTAGACTAGATAAAAATTATAACAATATCTTCCACGAAATAGGACAATGTTAAAAATTAACATAAAGTTAGTTTATTCCGTTTACAGGATTAGAATTCAGTGAAACTCAAATTGCGTTATGTTCCAAAATATGTGCCCATGACTTCTTTCGCGTGGATATAAAAAAAAAAACTGAGATAGTCGCCTATGTATTTTCCAGTTTAAGTTTTTGATAAAAATATCCAAATGTCATCAAGATCCGTTTAATACATAGTAACTAATAAACCTTAATCTATCATTCCAAACTTTCACGTTTATAAAGTAACATTCTCTATGTTCTCTTAAACTAACTTATTGATGACGTTTGATTTCGTTTTTTTCTCAATTTCAAGTTATTTAATTCCGTTAAAAACTTAATTATCGAAATTTTTCGTCAACATTTTGTCATTGTAAATTCATTGAATCACAAAATTCGGAATTCTCACGTTGCATCAATAATATTAATGAGATTAGCTGCGTGCCTTCGTCACGTACGCCATAATACAACGCTACTTAGGATGTAACATTTAAATAACTTGACGGCACTTAAGTAAGCGTAATTTTCATGACGCTTAGAACCGTCTAAATTAAAGATTCTAGTGAAAAATTACTTACGATTCTTTCTTTTTTAGAAAGGATTCCTAAACCATACGTGATGTACCCACCCCAGTTAAAGATGACGTCAGCGCTTGCATTAATATTCAACCACCAACTTAATCGGATTTTAGATTCTAAACCATTTTCCTACATTAATGTTTCTTATTTCCTCGTCTATTAGAATTGCGGACACCTATAGGGAAACTCCTAATGATGACTGAACAATGGGGGTCAAAATAACAACCATATTATTGACTGTTTATAACAACTTCCGCTTATATCTTCCTAATATAAATGGTTATAATTAATTTACGTACTTCCGCGTCAAATTAACCCTTTTACTACCGACTTTTGATAATAAAAGTGTATTTGTTTATCCTGTTGATAATAGAAATTGTACTTTAACTTTTATAGCGTGCAATAAAAACATTGTTAATAGATTACAATAGTTTATTATATTATATATATCAGTGTTTCAAAAATTTATCCTTAAAATAACTTTTAGTTGTAGATTATGCCAAAGTGAACACAAACTGGACGCGCAAATTACGCACTATTCTTTGTGTCTCAGGTTTGGTCTCAGACTGGGTGAGTTTTATTTTTGCTGTCTAGACCTTCACTGGTTAATGTGTCGATAGTCACTTGTCAAGATGTCTATTGACCTTTCAAGGGCGTTAGTCTTTTCATACAACACCTTTAATAGTTATATTGAAAATGCAAGCGCCTAATAAACAAGAATAGCAAGCAGTAAGAATTATTTATGGCTTTAATTCGGATGCAAGCTTCTTTATACAGATTGAAAAATATTTGAAACAAATGAAAGTTACTTATGTGTAAACATATACTGTCTACTGTCGTTACTGTTGTTGTTGTTGTTATTTTTCTATGTATGTCGTGTAAACCTATAATTAGGACAAATTATCTGCATGTTACTTATTGTATTGTGTAAAAATGTATGTGTTATAATTTTGTCCTGTTGGTTTATCTTAATAAATAAAAAAAAAAAAATTAAATACGTTAAAAATATTATAATGTGCGCGCGTATTTTACTTGTTTTCTTATTTTTCTCTTACTTAATTCATATTTAAGTTAATAAATGAGTAGCATTATTTTATTTTCTTCAATGTAGGATATTAATTCCTTACTGTATAATTGGTTTGTTACTTTAGTGTTTGTAAAGAGTCAATGAGAATGCAGAATGAGGATGTAATTGAAACATTAATCAAACTCCGATACTGGTACAGTGGTGCACTGCGCCTGGGCTATTAAATTAAGTAACCTTGTGCAAAAATAGTTAAACAAAAAGAGAGTAAATATAGCGAGTACTAGCTCCTAACCCTGAATATTTGAACATTACTTGATTAAACAACTTTTTTAATTACAACTTAATATTAAATCAATTACTTATTTATTCCGATGACTAAAAAGAAAATAAAAAATGTAAGAACATGTCTGTAAAGTTTTAGTCTAGTATAGTTTTATACAATTTACTTATAAATAAATATGTATCGATTAGATTTGTTATAGACGATTAGGCAGTGGGCAGTTGTTAAAGACGGTGGGCAACGGACGACGTGCAGTGGGCAGTGGGCGACGGGCAGTGGGCAACGGGCAGTGGGCACGGAACTAGCGACGCGATCCATAACATTCAATGCTATCGGCCGCGACGCCGCCACATATCCGATCGGATGTAAACAAACCTGTGCACAGCGCGACAATCAAGTTTATCACGTAACGCAAACAAATATTAACATTACCGCCTTGAAAATAAGAATCAATTTCCTTTGCATTTATCTCCAATAGAACTGCGATACAACGTACAGCGAGGAGAATAGTTGTAAAATAAGGAAAAAATCGATTAAACAACTCTGATATCTATTGTTGATTGTAATTAAGGCAGAATTGCCGTGTGCAGGTGTGTACAGCTGTTAGCAGGTGTATTGGGGTATGAAATGTTGCAGTGGACAGATATATAACGCGTAGTGAGGCGAGCGGGCGCGCATTGCCGACCGCGCGGCGTTCGCTTCCTGCTTGCTCCCCAAGGCGCCAACCTTGAAGATATATGTCTAGTGGACTGCACTACTACACATACGAATTGAAACGTTCAATACACGTCCGAAATCTGTGAACCGTGCTTGACTATTAACTTAATTTCCGAATTGTGTTATACTTTTTTAAATTATTTTTTTTTTTATAAAATGGGTGTCAGTGACGTGAACGAAGCCTCTGCGGCTAAGCCCGGTGAGTTGTTTTTATTTTATTTTATACATTAAAATTTAAAACCAAGATTAATTCCTCGGACCATAAACACATATTTTTTATTATTATATGATAACCAAAGAAAACACTCCTGTTTTTTAAACGTCCTTGTGATAAATTTATTTTTTCTAACATTTTGCATAAAAGGATTAAATACTTTGTACGAATACAAAGGTTTATAACTAGGTTATTTAATTACATATTAGTATATATTGCAGAAAAATCGTTTACATAAAATAATTTAGCTCATACCAGGTAAATCATAAAAAGAGATAGTGCCCTATAATAATAAAATCCTGCGAAGATTTTTTCACATATAAAATAGAAAAGTTATTTGCCAGGTTGGAAATCGAATCTTTGACTATAAGATTACGTGACAAGCACTAAGCCTGCGATGTCTTTACTTAATATCTTTTCGCCAAAAAGCCATATTTGCAAATCGAAACTTATCTCCTTATTTATTTGAGTACTAGTAATATTATAATTTAGAAAGATATTATAATAAAAAAAAATGCGACCTAAACAATAATTAGGCAATTATAAATCCAAACAGATTCTAATTCCTTCTCATAGTCTATAGAAAAAACAGACTACAATATGTTTACTAACATGTTTTATGTCAGTGAAAATACACTCTCAATAGATTATAACATTGACATTGTAAATTAAAGTAAATTTTACGACATATTTAGAACAATCTTCTAAACATCTAATAACCAAAGTCGCGGTAAAACCGTTTGTGACACAACCTAAAGTTAAAAAAAAAAAACATATCGACGAATTGAGTACCTCCTTCTTTTCGGAAGTCGGTCAAAAATTGAGGTAATACTAGACTTCAAAATTGTAATAAACCGCACGAATTAAGTTATAAATGATTGCAAAACCTTATGCATAAAGCGAAGACGTAAGTTAATAGATAAATTGTCATAAACAAAACATAGGTTTCAAGTATTATCTGATAAGTTTTTACAAACTGGTAGCTAATGAAGTGTTTAGATACCACAACTATACAAGTAGATGGTCATTACTATGTTTATTTAGGATTGAAATTAAATATTATTTCATGCGAAATACGAGTACTATAAAATTAGTCTAGACAATAGTTTAGTCTTTAAGCATATTGTAAATAAAAGGTAATAGAATTCTTGAATCTACCGAAACGGAAAGCGACCGCTGCCCATAAACATCCGCAATCGCAGATGCGTTCCCTACCCTTCATTGACGGAGGAGACGCACATAAAGAGCACATTAATAATGTTTCTCGATTTACGTAACGAAATTCAACAATATATTTAATATTTAATTAACTTATAACGCTCTTGTTGCAACAAGACATATGCTTTACGTGGGTACAAAAGAAAACAGCCGCCTTGTATTTCTGTCAAGTGTAGACCTTTTATAAAAACAAATAGTAATCGAGATTTAGTTCTGATGACGTCACGATGACTTAACGCGTCCTTAATTGCTTAATAGACTATTGTAGTAGATCAGTACAGCAAGCAGTAACGTCTGTATGAAGCCAGCCTCGCTTTAAACTTACTCTGTGGCTACTGCCATTTATGGGTCTTCGTATTTCGTAAGGAATAGTAATGTAGTAAATTAATCACAAGCTAGGCAATTAATCAATGGTTTATTGAATTATGTTTTCAGTTTCACAATTTCCGCGTTAGCTTTATTGTTCAGAGTCTACACTTTAACATATTCTATCACAATTGTGTACTAGATGTTGAAATCGAGGCTTTAATTGACTCATTTACTTAATTGTTTTACAAATTAAAATTATATCTCAATGGTTATCAACCTTGAAATAGATAGATTTCGTAGATAACCATTAAATAGGTATCAAATCTTCGATTTAACCAATCTGACCATTTCTAAATATATTTTTCCATGACAAGAAAAAACCTTACGTCATATTAAAAATATATAATCTATGATATTTTCTTTGTTCAGAAACTTTAGACAAAATATTTTTTTTAGGTTGAAATCCGAAATTTAATGTCATAAACCATGTTTTTATTTTTTTGACATAACAACGGTATCCGCACATCCGCAGGACACCGTTACTAAAGGTTTAGGCAACAGGTTCCTTTTTATCTCCGGTCGTAAAAATTGCCGCGCGTGCTGCCATCTCTCCGCACAAAATAACAAATATATTGCATAATAAAAATATATTCTTTATCCGAAATTAAATTGCCCGAATGTTTTATGTCAGTTCGTACTTGTAAGTTAATTTTATTACATCGTTAAATTGATAATAAATTATGTTTTACAAACTTTTGTAGAGTCAATAACCTCAAAAGGTTTTGGTTTTACGATATCTTAATTAAAAATGGCATTACACAAAGTCCCTAGATAAGAAGTGTAAAGATATGTTTTCTTATCCCTTTGTTGATGTTTTCATTTTATTTTAATTGAATTTAAGCTTATACAACATTGACAAGAATGGCAATAGTTTACAATGCGCGAAATGTAATTGATAAGAACAATGGTGCGGGCGAGTGCCGCCAGGTGTCGCCACTGAATGGCTGACGTCACACCACTCGCTTTCACAACACACCATATAGCAATAAAGTAAAATAAAAATCTACCTATAGAAGAAGAAAATTTAAATGTATTCATAAAAGCATATTACATAATTCCGATGCTCGGCGCATCCTTGTTGATATAATGAATGTCATATAATTGTAACAAAAACTCATTAAGGCATGGGAGAGAAATCGAAGAATTATCTAATCGTCTTCATTATAATCGCTAGAAGCACTATTCTAGTATTTTCTTACATGCACTTGATAACGAAAAGGATACAAGATAACTGTAATAAATATTTCCCATTTATATGAATAGTGCTATGTTTGGTTTAACTCCATTTAAATTTGTGTCAAACGATTTGAGTATTTATTTACAACACTACTAAAGATTATAATATCGAAACAAACATAAAGATATACATATTTCACCAATCCATTTAATGAGCCAGCTAAAAAAATCAATTCGTTTAAGTGTTTTTTATTTAATAAATAAGTTATGGCTTATGGGGCCTGCAAGGAAAGTCCTCCTTTATGGCCGGCAATGCATTTGCGGTTCCCTTGGCCTTGCAGAAGTCCATGACCGTCTCAAAGTATTAGGCGATCCGCTGCTCGTTTGCTCCCTTCTACTATAAAAAGTAATCGTTACTGAATTATGCAATACATACTGTGTTTAATAATTTTATCATTAATGACTATATTACGTCTGCAGGATTCAGTTATTGTTACAAGGCAACATCAGAGGCAGTTTAGGAACGTGCGCTCACTATTGACTAAACTATCTAAACTATCGCACAACTGATGTGCGATTGTCTATTGTTTCTCAGCCAATTCAACTGTTTAGTTGCACAACTAACAATCGAGAAGTGTACGCACCTTCATATAAGCTCATAGGAAACAAAGCGCGAATAAACAGTTGTTTCATAGGTTAGTCGAAGTTGTGAGAACGCTCTAAGATAACACAATGACACATTTTATATGATGTCTTAACGACACCAATGTTAGCTTAATTGTTTGTTTTTATTATGTTTTTTGTAATATTTTGTATGCCACCATATAAGTAGTAGATAAGTACTATAGATTTAAATTTACATTCAAGCATCAAGAAATATTAACTTTAAATATGCTAAGAATGTATTCAAATAATAAAATGTGGTATTTTGGAGACCACATTTCTCGATTGCGTGAATACTTGCAAGCTGCAGTATTAAAATAAGTTAATTATTAAGATCTGTATTCCTAAGAATTCATGAGTACTTATTATTTAAATTTCACACAAAACAGCTTTATCAAGTAATAGCGGGAAATATTGTTACAGTCCGAATAATGGTTTACATAACAATTGAAATTCGGTAAACTTGTTCCCGCGCGAACTAAACGTAATGCGATTTTCCAATGCTGGCACTCGGGGAGGGGGTCATTTAAGGGTTGATACAAATGAAGCAAGCGAATAATTAAACTGAAACATAATCCTGAATATATACAAAGATCTTTATGTACAATGTAAAGAAGGTAGGTCACATAAAACAGTCGAATTTCGAAGTATCTCCGGTAACAAATTCCTATGAAATCTACTTTTAGTACGTAGCTTGAGTTGTCGATGTGTTTGTAAACGCCGCGTGTGTCCCCGCCCTTAGCGGTACAATTTGTAGTGAATCACATAATGCATGAATGCTTGATTGATTGGTTTTGGTATTGACGAGCAATTGATGGCGCTCCGGAAACGCGGGGAATACGTCACTACCGCTGACGCTGACGGACTGTTGTACAATTATTTCAATACAAAATTATTGAGATAAATCTTTATTGAAAGTTAAACATTAGAATACATTTACATAACAGAACAGTTAAATAATTTTTAACAGTTAAATTAATTGATGTTGTATATAATCTATAAAATGATGGAGAAATAATATATTAAATATTGATTTAGTTGACGACAACCAAAGATGTGTTAAAATTCAGTTAACAACGTATAAGGTATATAAGCGTATGTAGTTTTATTTAGCAATAAGACAATAATTAGAATGGGACTAACAACGTCACCTATGTTAAGAGACGCTATGAATATGTGAGTATCTTAACGCGTTTAATTTGAAACTAATTTGTCTGTAACGTAAATAATTTTTAACATTAGAAGACGCGGAAAAAATTTAGTTCTCGTAATATAATAAGTAACATCGCAAAGAACAGATTAATAACAAATGCACTAATGGATTTTGTAACATATTTTTTAAATAAAAGCCATGAGTAAGAAAATGTCGCCATTTCGACAGATAAGATCTTCGACCATCGAATAATTGTTTTCATCGAGCGGACGTTCTTGTAAAATCTGTTAATTGTTTAATCTTTACAGCCATTACAAAGTGTCGGAAGTGGAAGTGTTAGACAATATAAAATACATCACTCGCGCCCTTCACATCTATTGCAATAATAATTCGTGTGACTTGTAAATGATGATTAATTGGAAAGGAAATCATTGCTCGACAATTAGCAGTATTTATTCTTATTGTTTATTTAATTAGTCTCTTTGCGTTTGCCGCAAACTCTGTGAATAAATTAGATCACTTCTACAATTTCAAACTATAAAGCAAAGTTCTCTGCTTAACTTAGTTTCAGATGTTCAAATTAATAAAATAGCGATTAATTCTAAACTGCTTGAGTTTTACGAAGCACGTTTTGTTGTAAATCATGAACTGAAGTGTTTTAATCTTCATATAAAATAATCGCAGTGGTTTTACTATTAACAATAAAATGCTAAGATTCAAGGATTTTGTTAAGGATCAAGATAAAATGAATCTTTTTGAAATGACAAATAAAACAACATAGCTATAAGAGCTTTAGTTTTAGTTATTTTAATTTACTTCTTAGTTGTTAAAACATATATCTATGATTTTTAAACAAAAGTTTAGGCAATGTAAATGTAGTAAAAAAGTATCCTAATTTATAAATTCCAACTTTAGGTTTTAACTCCAAAACCGGGTATATTTTGTAGAGCTAATGACGATCTCTGGTTCTTTTATCTTTACGGTTAAAGTTTAGTTGTAAAATTGGAATGAGGGTATTATTAAAATTTCAGTAATGTCGACTATTACGCTTTTACATAAAAAGGGCATCCTAACAAGAGACCCATCGTGGTTCTATTTAGTTGGGTCTCTCTTGAAATTCTAATGCCTATTTACTCGAGCGTGAAATAGCCTCACTTGGTCAAACTCAACATCTGACTTCTATTAAAATTTAATAATTCGTATAATTAGGTTACATTATTATTTCAATTAAATGTAAACATAACAATAACAGTGAAGTTAGAACTTCAAGTTGTCAGAGATACAAATGTAACATACATTTTATAAAGTTCGCAGGATAATGTTAGGATTTTGCGAAGCATAATGTGTTTTCAGGTAATTCTAGTAATTTAAGAACGCCGTATGTGCGAAGTGATACATAAAAGTCATAAAATGTCACATCTTGCTTACGATTTAAATTCCTTTATCAAATTAAAAGAGCAATAAACATTCACTCAAAGTTGTCTTTTCATTTTATGGTGACTTTTATTACAACAAATTACTTCATTGTAAAGTCTAGTGGCTTTATTTTGCCTTTTTATTTACCATTGAAATAATTGAATTGTTAAGTTAATTGACCAAAATTTACGATCAGATTCGGTGAAGTTGAAACCTTAAATGAACACTAGATATATATGTTAATGACGCATTACAATTGCCGATAGTTTTAATCGCTTTTTCACTGTTTTATGATTCAAAAAATGAAAATAATTTCAATATGGAATGAAAATAACAATTTGCACAATTCGGTTGCTTACGTCACTGCACAGGAAGTGATGTATACGTTGTATTGTAGATACATTTAATGATAATCCATTGTAGCTGCCTCTTATCATACTGTGATTTCAATTTTACCTTTACAATGATGATTTAAATGTAATTTTAAATCACTTAGACCAAACATGAAGTTAAACTTCGGCATAGAAACACGATAGTCTAGGGGACAGCAGTCATTAATATAGTTTTGATTTTAACTAGTTTTCATATCTTTTTTACTATTTACGACTCACTTAGAAGAGGGAGGGAGCTCTTACCCTCTCCTGACAGCTAGGCATATATGATTTTTGAGTCTGAATAATTCAAATACATACATTTTCCTGACAAATTAATTAGTAACATTAGTAACTTCGCTATAATTTGAGACCTTATTTCTTTTTCCTTTGTATTAATTATGGCTTCTTTTGTTTTATATTACATCGCCAGCCAACAATAAATCACCTTCACATACATGTGCATAATAAATAGAAATTTCTAGTCAGCTGATCAAACAAGTACACACATTACTTTTAGCTACTTCTTTTAGCATTTTTATTTATGGATTTTAGTAATAATTAATAAGTAATTATTAAATAATCAGTTTTTTAACCGTAAGCTTAAGTGTGTCGGGAAATCTTCATTAAAAAAAAACAATAATAAAAAAATAACAATATCGTACTACTGATTATAATTATAATTGGTTCAATCTTTATTAATTGCATTATTATTGTGAGAAATTATGACTAAGTGATTAAAATGATACCTTTTCATAAAATTATACAAGAAATTTTCCTTCACAGGATTTTCCCTTTATATAAATTCACACTTATGTCACCAAAGTTATAAAGTACGTCATTTATTTCTTTCGCATTTTAACTTGGGAAAACTTTAGTTAAGTTAAAGTGTTGCTAAGCAGTGCGAACTGCACACAACTAGTTCAGAGTGGGTAAACTTAGATTGCTCTTACTAACACTTTTTAAATACGTGACTTTTAAACGCAGAATAAAGACTGGAATATAAGAAAGAATATAAAACTTAATAAGGTAAAAGTGATGTATTTTGTTATGCTTACGCTGAACATTGTATCTGATTTTTAGAATAAAACATGCACGAATTTACTTTCTAAAATATTAGTCCGCATTTATAACAAAAGTTTTATCCTCCCAGATATACGGCGACGAGCAAATAAATGAACGTATTTATCAAGCTTAAGACAATCCAAAACTACCTTAAATGCCTAATTTATTAGAGTTCTAATTCATTTCATTAAACTTTCTTCACATTTAATGCAGATAAATGGTATAGTAAATCATGCGCGTTATCCGTTATCAATGCGGTAAAATTAAAGCTATCCATAATCAGCCAAAATACGATAACAATAATTTCCTATATTATCATTTAAACGTATACAGTTTGGCCGCATGTCGCCGGGGTTTTGTGTTAAATCGTATGTGAATTACGCACCGAATATTCGAGTTTGTCTGATACTGAAGTTAAATATCAACATATAGATTTGGACTGTTTGAGTGAAAGGTCAAGAACATCCAGAAAAATGTTCATGTGGATTTTAATAGCGATTCTTGTCGTGCTGGCTTTAGTATGGTCTATGGACATGGGTAAGAATAACAAAGTCTTTGCATCTGAATAGATGAACTGTTAAATATAAGATAATCAAATGTAGCCAGACGAATAACCTCACCGATAGCCTACGAACTCAGTTAACAAGCGATGACTAAATAATGATTGTTTTACACGAAATTTCAACAGAAATTGTAGCAGAAAAAATGCTCGAATCGTAAGCTGTATTGATGAGAGTAGCGCAGTTAGTAATTATTCCTAATGCTATAATTGGATCCTCGGCGTTCGCCGCTCTGAATGCCAACTCTGTTCTTGAACTATTATTGTTTTATTATTTCATTATTAGATTTTTCACAAAATTGAAGCATTGTTATTAAGTTACTGTCTTTATTGTAGACTTTACAATATACAATTGTGTGTTATTTGATTGCGGTGAACAGAGTTAATGAGATAACATAATAATTATTAGATTATATTTTAATATATTCTCAGTCACGATCTATAAAGTGTCCACAGTTTATTTTCTAGTTCCTTAAGACGGGGATTTCCTTCAAGTCTATTATAGGAAATGTCTAAAATATATAACCTTGATTATTGTCCTAACAACGAAAACTACAATGGTAGATCAAGCCTTTATTGTACACAATGGTACTGATGACAACGATGCACTAGTGCGTGACGCGGCCGGAGACACGTTTTGTGTTTTCGAACGCGCGTTTAAGCCTCTTGTAAATCGAACTGAGGATTTATCACGAATATTTGTGTTTTTTTTTGTAACGTCACGACAAAATTTACATTACATTTGTGTACCGGATGTTAAGTACACCAACAAATATCATACAAATTTTACAACTGTCACGACCCATATTAGTGATAGACCCTCTGAACTTTTCTTTCTGTTATTTTTATCGGTGTTTTAACCGTCGGTGTAAAAGCGCGTTTTACCGCATCGTGTGTACGAGCTGTATGGAGCATCCATTCGTCTTGGTTTCGGGTTCGTGCGTCAACAGTCAGTGATAGGTCGTGGGCAGGCAGGACACGTTTTTATTGCACTATTATCTGTTTATATTCGATGTAAAGGACATTGGTATTGCTTTTATTCATCGTTAGTTTATTTGGTATCAATAAATTAAAACATGCCTGTCATACAGGAGAGTGAGCACACACAAGATGTATGTGGGGATTCCCTTTGTTAGTATTACTAGTATTATTTTCGCCATAGAGTTTCAATTGTTTTATCATGCATTTAATTGATTAGCTAATTATGTTTGTATTAGTATGTACACTTATCAACATACCAGTTATTATAAGTAAGAGTGTATCAAGGACGTATCGTAGATAAAAAAACTACTTTGTATAAGTCCAGTATGAGCTCTGCCCTTAGATCTTCTTTAGATCATCTAATAGCTCAATGGTGTTTGTTTTATATATCTACGAGTTTACACTGTTTAAACACCTGTATAAAAACATCGACGATATATTTAATTTTCAAAGATCATGAACGGAGTTCTCTTCTTGCGTTTTTCCTATGGAGGGTTTTCACAGTACACGCACGCAAGCTGAAACTAAAACCCCATAAAACAATGCATGTTTGATACATAAATTACAATGGACAATTACAAAGTGGCTTGCATTCATACGTACGAAATAATCTGCATTGATGTTTGCGATAAGCGACAAGTGTTCGCAATGAACACGATAGCCGCTACTCCGTGAGATTTGTAATCGCTGATAATTACACGAGCCCACTTCTCTCGATTGTTTGTACGATACAAAATAAAACTGTTCACTTACAACACGAAACTCTTGACACACATAAACGTCATTGAAACGTCATAACAAAAGCTAATCGTCTTTAACATGCAAATAGAAATTGTGAAATTGCAGGCACAACTTTTAACGTTTTAAACTAACCTCAAAATAGATTTAAAACAACTGTTACACTGTTCCATTTAAATCGATGGGCTTTAGTAAGATTAGAAATTGACTACCTATCCTTTTCATAAACCTTAAATCTTGAACCTACGTTAAATGAATGCTATAAAAATAAGTAAAATAAAATGTTTTCATGCAATTTCAATATTTCAAATTAACGACAATCTGAAAATAGCAACCTCAGAATTTAAAAGTGCTCTCGTTTACTCGTTGATGGTTTTTATTTTAAAGCTAATTTAAATGTTTCACGTTGAAAATACCAAACGGAAATTTTAATTGAGCAGTTAATTTGTAATTTTTGCAACATTTCAAGAGGTCACATTTTCCCTTTGAAAAGCGGCTGCGGAATTCTATTAATTTTTGGCTTTGAATTGTTAAAGCAATTTAATAGTCTCGTCAGAATTTAATAATGTAATGAGTTAGTTAAAATTATCCATAAACGAGTTTTAAGGTGTTTCTTTACTATTTATTTAAAATCTTTTCATAAATAAAACGTTTCATTAATCAAACATCATAGAGGCATAGAGTAATTATCGTAAATTACTTAACGTGTCAAAGAATAACAGCGATTCACAAAAAGTGTTAACAATGCAATAATTGTGATCAAATCATTAGCAAATTCTATGTGGTGGTCCATTACTAGTCGAGAGATACGAGAGAAGTCATCAACTCTCTAATAGACTTGTCACAAAAAAAAAAAACTAAACATTTACTAAAAGTAAAATAAAGCAAATAAATTTAAATTCTGTTATATTATAATTAGTGTAAAAAGCATTTCAAAATAGTTAATGGTGTCCTTAATTTGTAATGTTCATAGTTACTCTTGTTTCGTAAAAATAATGCAAATATTTTTACTTGTGACGCTTTACGACATAACCTTAAACAAAAACATTTACAAGAAATGTGTCAAGTATTGCAAAGTACAGACAAAACATTTGCCACTGAACACTTCTTATGTATTGTGTTCTTACAACACCTGCTTTTTGTTAACTTAAGTGCCTTAAGATGAAAAACTATGTTATTTAGGTTATATTAAGATAGCGTAATATATTTTTGAAACAGCTATCTATCAGAAATATAAAAAGTTTAAGTAGAATTGTCAATAAAAATAGCAACAGATGGCGCTGTTGTTAATATGTACGATACCAGTCTAAAATGTTTGTGTTTGTTTGCAGAGAGCTCTTTCGGGATGCGGCATCTGATCGTGTTTCTTCTGTTCGTGGCCACCACAGTGTCATACGCTACTCGTGTCAGCATGAGCGTTGCTATCGTTGCCATGACAACAGACAACGACTACGGACACCCTGTAAGTATCTAAAAAAAATAGAGAGAAAATCTAGCTGGTAATTGTACTTTTACTTAGCTTTCCACTACCTTATTAGAGTATTTTTCTTTTCCTTTAACTTTTTACTGTATCCGATAAATTAATTTAATCTTGCAACTATAATCTTATCGTTAATTTATACGCACTCTTCTCCTAAATAATTATGGTATTAAAATTGATATCAAATATTTCAATACAATGGATAAAATACTTGACGTCACTATTTCACCGGCGGAGCGATGTCAGAGCGCGATACAGTGCGACGTGACGCACATACGGAGCACACATTATCCCGCAGAGTAGACGCGGCGGCTGAATAGGCTTTGTTCTATCGACCGGCCCATTCAAACCGCGCAGGATTTAGAGGTCGACTCTACCTTATCGATATCGCTATTACAACTTTCTCGATAACTCTCACGCTTAACGCCAGGGCTGTAGTATTCTGTATTAATATTATAAAAAGGAAAGATTTGTATTTTTGGATTTTTTTATGTATTGAAATAATCTATAAATAATTGGGACCTTTTCAAAAATACTTTCATCATTACAATGCTACGTAATCACTGAGTAACATAAGCTAAATAGCTTATTTATTACTTTTAGTTATATAATTTCACGTGAACGAAGTCGCTAGCAACAGCTAGTCGTTTGTATAAATTAGGTAGATTAAAAGTATTTGATTTTGTTAAATGGTTTTTCAGAAATCATCTCAAACATTGAGGTATTTAGTGCTTATAATGGAATTGCGGTGACAATTTTATATTTCTCTTATGTATATTACGAATTTTATTGCAGAAATCTGACATGACTTTATAAAGTCAGTATTTCGAACTGCTTTTACATTTATCCATACAGGAAAACCAATAACTAAAGAATTTAGATAGCAATTTGTAGGCAGGGATTTCTTTCCACAATAGTAATATTGTCAACATCCTCCATATTTAACCCTCTTCACGGCGAGGACGTGGAGCACGAGGTGTGACGCCGATATAGAAAATTATGCTAAAAGAACTTTTTGCGGGCAGATCGTATCGGAAATCTTTGATAGATAAATCTGGTACACAATTTAAACTTGATTGAAAGAACAAATTTGTTAATGCTGATAAAAATAAGATTAATATATATTAATATTTGTTGCAGGTATTTAAATGGGAGAGAAGCGTTCAAGACACAATCTTGTCGTCGTTCTTCTGGGGTTACATCCTGCTGCAAATTCCCGCAGGGCTGCTCACCAGCCGCTTCGGGGGGAAAGTTTTCATCACCGTCGCTATGCTCGTCACCGGCCTCGTCAACTTGGTCACGCCTTTCGCTGCTACTAAAGTAATTTATTCTAATTACTAAATAACTAGTACTAATTGATTTAATTTTGCTGGTACTACGTTGAGTTAGTCCATGATACTAAAACGTGTTGGTTACATTGATATTATCTGAAAATCAACACGACCGTGGTTAATTTTATCATATCGTTGACGAAATTAAATTGACCGATAAAAAATAACACTAAAATTAGTTTATTAACTTCATGTAGAGACTAATGCATGTCATCAAAATTCTTCCAATTATATCAAAGACAAGAATAGCAAAACTTTGTACTTTAATATCTAGTAGTAAGAGGCGATATAAAGCTATTCCAGCATTACTTTGATGTTTAATATTTTACAATATATTATTCACATCTGTGTAAATTTACATAACAAAACTATTAGTCGCATGTTTTTGCATATTATTTAAACTATAGGACGCTTGGAGTTATAGCAGAGCATTGAGCAGCTTCTGTAGACAGATGGCACCACAACAAACTATAACGAAGCTTGTCGTGACGTCACACAGATGGAGACATGCTGACATCATTATTAAATATTTAAGATTAAATTAATGGAATTTTACAAGCACTAGACATCAAAGAATTTAACAAAGACTCTTAGAAAATTTTAGGAATAATTTAAACGATCCATTTATTTAATTTCAAAGCATTTATAGTCAAATATTTGAACAGTCGCTGAAATATTTTCATGAGAACATTAAATACCAAAAAATAATACTTTCTGGTTGGTAGTCATCAAACCGAGAGTCAGAGATGTATAACTATCAGGTTCTGGTTAAGTTTAAATTAGTGATAAGTAGACCGCTGGTTCGTAATAGAAACTGTACTGTATTTTAGGGTGATTGGATGGCGGTGTGCGCATGCCGCATCCTGATGGGTCTGTCTCAGGGGCTACTGTACCCCAGCCTGCACGGCCTGCTGGGACAATGGGCCCCCGCCGCTGAGCGCAGTCGGATGGGTACATTCGTCTATGCTGGTAAGTGGAACTTCTTTCTCTTTTTACACTCACAGTAGAATAGTTGTTCTCAGTCTGGTGGACTTAATTTTTAAACAAACCATTGTTTGTTAACCAGGTGCTCAACTGGGTACAATAATAGAGATGATGTTGGCGGGCGTGCTGTCGGCGGGCCCATGGGGCTGGCCCGCTGTTTTCTACGTGGCGGGCGCGTCTTGCCT
>NW_013525113.1:124801-127761 GCF_000836215.1 Papilio polytes
TGTACATCCTCAGCTTCGTGTTCAGCTGGACCGCTGACTTCCTCGTCAACAGGAATATCATCAGCCTGCCCACGGCCAGGAAACTTTTCAATACTATCGGTAATTTCTAGATTCTAGTCAGTAACTATTTCTTCCGACTGCATTGCAAAATCTAATGTTGAATTATTTTAGCATTCTGGGGTCCTGCGGCCGCTCTTCTGGGCCTGTCGTACATCCCGGCAGGTCACTTGACCCTAGCGGTGGTTATTCTGACCCTCACAGTCGGTCTCAATGGCGCACATTACGTCGGCTTTTTAGTGAGTTACTTTAAATGTACAAAATCATTCCTAGATTAGGCTAGTAACTTTAAGATTATCATAGTTTAATTACTAATTCTTATTTATCAGATCTCGCACATTGACCTGTCGCCCAACTTCGCCAGCACGCTGATGGGCATCACCAACGGCTGCGGGAACATCTTCTCCATTATGGCTCCACTCAGCGTCTCCCTCGTCGTCAAAGATGAGGTCAGCATTGTGTTTAATTTTGACTAGACGTTACACAATACACAAGTATTATTTAATTCATGATATTGATTAGTTTACACATTTTGTTTTACTTTCTTCTAGTCGAGTGCATCAGAATGGAGGAACGTGTTCTTGATCTCGATCGCTTTCTACTTCCTAAGCAATCTGTTCTTCATACTGTTCATGTCAGGCAAAGTCCAGGACTGGAATGAACCGCAGGCTGCTAAGACATTAGGTAAGCTAGCGACATCTATGTTAAATTTTAAAACAAAACGCATTAAAATTTTGCTATGAATATTTCATAAGGGGCACACAATTCAAACACTTGTTGGGAGGAGCAATGAGAGTTTCATGAAAAAAAGTGTTGCTACTTTTAATTTTTCAATTATTAAAAATATTCAATACATTTTTTGCAGAGGATGGTGTAAAAGAAGTTGAAGAGGTAGACAGCAGTAATAAAAACAAAACCATGGTCGAGAAATTTTGATAAATGTAATTTACCGTAGATTAAAGACTAGTCATAAATGTATTTTATAATGTAATTTAAATTCCTGTTAATACACTAGAGTAATAAAATTACAGATGCCATTGAACAGAACCCAGTGAGCCATACTAAATACGAATTAAATGTTACAGGGAATATTTTGTTTTTGTTGTAATAGTTATTTCTTTACACTCAAAGTTAAAACTTTTGAGTGTTTTACAAAACATAGATGTAAAAAACCGTAAACAAAGATGTTCATTTATTAATTGTATTAAAAGACCATAGTTTGTATTGAATTTAACTTAAAAAGATTTAAGTGCAAATTGATAGCTTAATTATTAATTTGTATTTTAATATTTCAGTAATATTTGTTTAAATGTTAATATTTTATTGTGATCTCGCATTATTTATTTACAAATGAAACAAATTTGTCAGAAATGTGATTAGGATTTTTATCGTATCCTTTTTTTTAGTTCTATGTACTGATATATTCCATGTGTTACAAAATATTGTATTAACTATAAGTTACGTAATTTAATTTATTTATTTATTTAATAAATTTATTATTATACAAACCGTGTAAATATTACATTCTATATTTACTAGTAATAAATATTTAAAACATTTCAACGACTTTTATTAAATTAAAAATTTAATGCTACATAGGTACAACTTTACTGAATGTTTCCAAAATCGAAATATTTATAAAAATCTTACCTCTCTTTTTTCTTCATAATATTTAACAGAGACAATAATAAGAATGGTATCCAATTACATACTTCCAGTAAGCATCAAATAACTAACAAAAATCAATAGTGATTTTCTTCAGCAACTAAAACTGTCAAGTTATGTATGTAAGAGCCAGATTGTGAAATCTCCGCGCACCCTGAGGGTGGCGATATGAAAATTATGCTGAAAAGGTTTCCGGTGCTGAAAATCGCGCGATCGAGGACGCGACCTGCCTTCACTGCAAATATGATTTTACATTTGCCAATACAAGGGCAAATGTTATACAGTACTGGGATTTAGGATTTCGTAGAATTTACATATTTACTAGCTTACACACGCTACTTACTCTGCGTGAAATTAGAAAAACAAAACTGAGCATCTGTGTTGTTTTAGATAATACTCTACGACTATGCCAAAATTCATCGAAATCCGTTCAGAAATTTAGGCGGCAAACTTTAACAAATATCCACGTAAACTTTAGCATTTATAAAGCAGCACTGTCAGAGTTAAAAACATGTTTTTGACTTAAGAATGTGTGAAATTTTTGAGGTAAATCAGTAACATTTGATATAAACAAAGCGTAATAAACAGTAGCAAAAACGACATTGTATTAGAAATATTACTTGGTTGGATAAAATATATTTTGATAAGAAAGTTTCAAATTCGTTAAATAATATTCAGTTGTCAAAACTCGAGTAATACAAAAGCTCTCAGGAGGCCGTTATCAAATTACAGTTCGAGTTACAGACAGCAGAAGTTAAACATTCGCTAAAATTGTTCCGATGAAAGAGTCTTGTTAGGGCAATTCAATTTTCTTTGTTCTTACAATGTCTCCCGTTTCTCGCGGTGTCTCGTTGTCTCGCAGTGTTGCCAACAACTTTACCTTTTTATACGTATTTCTTTATCGTGCGATATGTTGCAAATATGGTTCTCTCGCGTTACCGCGCGAACTCAGAAGAGAAATAGTAAAATAAATCTTAACTATGTCCATATTTCCAAAGAATTATTTTGTCAGATCAGTAGTCATAATACTTAATGGAACATAACCCGAAATTATGAAAAGATATATCATTAAGGACTGGCTCGACTTCATTTCACTGTGCGCTGCGACTGCATAGCGACGGTGTTACAGAATTACATTCATCATATTCCTTGCATTCTCTGATATCCACAAGTCAAACGCTTAAGCGGGTGCATGGCTTTACCTCTTTAGAACTAAGTGTGCAACATAAATATTATTC
>NW_013525113.1:128503-128572 GCF_000836215.1 Papilio polytes
TTAACGAGGTTCGTTATTTAGGTTATATTATAAATAGCGAAGGTATTAAAACTGACCCCAGTAAAGTGG
>NW_013525113.1:128740-129383 GCF_000836215.1 Papilio polytes
CGCCAGTGGGCGGGGCGTCGGCGGCGTGCTGACGCAGATCGACGCCGGCGGCGGTGGCGAGCGGCCGGTTGCATATGCATCGCGCACGCTCACAGATGCTGAAAAGAACTACTCGCAAATACATCGCGAGGCGCTCGCTATTATATTTTGCGTACACAAATTCCATCAATATCTATATGGACGGCAGTTTACTTTGCGGACGGACCATAAACCCTTGGTGTCGATATTCGGGCCGCACACGGGTATTCCCACTATGGTGGCGAGCCGTATGCAACGGTGGGCAATTATTCTCTCGGCTTACTCGTTCGATATTGAATACGTAAGATCGGAGGAGAACGGTGCGGACGGTTTGTCGCGGTTGCCAGTCCGCTGTAATAAGCGAAGCGAGCCAATATTGCCGGAGCAAACATATTTACATTTTGTTCAAGAATCTCTGTCTTTAGATTATCACGATATTAAGCGAGAGACCTCGCGGGACCCCACACTTTCCAAAGTACTAGGTTATATTCGGGACGGCTGGCCACCTCAGTGTGAATTAACGAATGTACAACCATATTGGAATAGGAGGAAGGAATTGTATGAGGAATTGGGTTGCATCATGTGGGGTCACCGTTTAGTTGTGCCGGAAAATTGTAGAAAAAAA
>NW_013525113.1:129430-130197 GCF_000836215.1 Papilio polytes
GCGGTGGAGCGCGCGTGCCGGGAGTGCGCGGCATGCGCAGCGCAGGCGGACTCGCCGCCGCGGCAGACACCGCGCATGTGGCCCTGGCCCGCTCGGCCCTGGTCCCGGCTTCACCTCGATTTTTTAGGTCCTATTGCCGGGAGGACATACCTTGTAGTGGTAGATGCGACAACTAAGTGGATTGAGGTTTTTAATATGTCCGGCACGTCGGCAAGCTATCTAATTGATCGCTTAAATGAGTTATTTAGCAGATTCGGCTTACCGCGGCAAATCGTAACGGACAATGGGGCACAGTTCAGCTCACGGGAGTTTGAGTATTTCAATAAATTTAACGGCATCGAACACATCTTCACGCCCCCATACCATCCTTCGTCGAACGGGTTAGCCGAGAATGCCGTCAAAACACTTAAGCGGGTTATTAAAAAGGCGCTTCAGGAAAAGCAGGACATAAACAGGGCTTTGTGGTCTTTCTTGTTATATTATAGAAATGTGGAACATTGCACGACCGGCGAGACCCCGGCGATGCTCCTGTTCGGCAGGCGGGTTCGAACGCGCTTGGATGCTTTGAAACCGGACAGGGAAGCTCAAGTGCGTCGCGCACAACAGCGTCAGCAAGAGGCGGCAGCCGGAGCTGATAGGAATCTTGATAGGACGGACGAAGTCTGGTACAGGCAATATTTAAAGGGGGAAAAGTGGATTCCGGGTCAAGTAGTGGAGGTTTTAGGAACTAGTAATTACAAGGTGAGAGGGTCAGGCGGAGAGGTAGT
>NW_013525113.1:130549-136234 GCF_000836215.1 Papilio polytes
AACCAGTTTAAAAACAAAACAATGCTAAAAATTACTATCGCAAAATTAAAAGAATACACTTTCTCAATTTAACAAGTGGAATATATCTAACTACAGGTACTCAGTGTTTAAATTTATCTTTTATCGTTATTTCCCTACGTATACAGAGTAAGTTAAATTAAATAGAAAATGCTACGAAGTAACATCGGTTATCCGATGACCTGATCATTTAGTGAATTGTATTTCCTTTTCCAAGCTGGCAATGTGTTACGAGTTGTGAGTGCAACCGGGACGTAATGCAACCTGGGTGCGCTTTCAATTTAATTAAAAACCGCGGCTCGACAACGTGAGAGTCAGCCCTGCCCCACATCCCCACACCGCCGCAAACTGTTACCGATTCTAGATTTGCTTCGTTCTATTATTGAAAACTACACTGAAATTTATATTTCATTTAGTAAATGATAAACTTTTAGTTACTCTATTTGTTGTGTAGTATACAATACTAAAGCACCTATTTCGTAGAACAAAATAAAAGTTACTCTTTGGTAAATTGTAAGTTGTAGGAACGCGAAGTCCCCAGCCTCGTTGCTCAATCAAAACTATCAGGCGCTAAGATAACACGTATGTATTATTACTTTGGACTTTTCTTATTTCATGCGAGTGCTTGTTTCGTGACCCTAGAGTGTTGCATTAAATAATTTAGTTAATAATTATCCTTATTTAATGTAGACTTAGAGCGAGCGCACACTTTTGACTAAACAATTGCATAACTGTTGTGCGATTGTCGATTGTTTCGCAGCCAGATCAACTGTTTAGTTGCACAACTAAAAATCGAGTAGTTTGCGCACCTCCATATAAACTCATATGGATTCAAGCGAGACTAAATAGAAAACTAAAAAGTGCGATAGTTTAGTCAAATCGTACGCGCGCTCTTATAGTTTATAAAACAAATATAATACGTTTTAAGTTTGGGTTATGTTTGTACAACACGATTGATGTGAGAGGAAAACAAGCACGATGTGAACGTCAGTAAACATCTTATCAATTAATCAGTAATAATCTAACACATTAACGTCAACATTAATTATGTTCAGTTGTTTGTTTGACTAATGGTTTCACATATAAATCACGAATCGAAGTAATTTAATACTTAGAGAGTATATTTCATGTCTAAAAATTGTAACTTTTTTATTTCAATAGCATATATTATGTACGCGAAAAGAGATCTTATGACTTTCTGATCAAAATGGAGTGTTCAATATTCTCTGTTAATTAAACATAAGATATTTCGTAGTAAAAATTATTCAACATGTTAATTACGAATGTTATAATGCAATTTTCTATTTCACGTAACTGTAGTTTGCGGGCATGAAAATAGCGAGGCGTATAACGGACGAAGTGATGCAAATATAGAACAAAACAAAGCGCCTGGACGCAGTCATACCTTTCTCCGCTAGTCGCTTGTTTCGTGCCCACAGATATATTACCTAAAATGTATAAACAAGAAATTCTGTGAACTCTATTAACGAAGAGTAAGAAAGAGGAGCTATTGTGGTTTTCTTTATTGTTACTTTCTGTGAAATATTACTCCATACGTTCGCTACTGCAAAGCGTAAATCGCCTGAATGATAGTGAACTGCGACCATTTTTTACATTACTTAAGTCTCTCAGCTTATGTTATCTTTTTAAAGTATTTTTGTTTTGTGTCGATTAATTTAATATTCTAATCGGTTATATTATGTCCTTATTATGAAGGACACGAAATTAATTAAATCTAATTGAGAACATCAGTGTAGTAAGTGTACAATGGGAGAGAGTACTTTATGGACTGTGAGTGACTATAATGAAATTAATATCTGTGAAATAGATTAACAGGATATTTCCTTGTTGGTATTTACTTAGATGTAGGAAGAAAGAAATCTCGTTAATGAGTGTGGTGGGTATAATGAGATCTGAGAGCGAGTAGGGGGGGATTCATTTTGCGGAGTGAATGTTGTGCGAAAGTGGCTCATTGTGCGGAACATTTTCAGCTCAGTACGATACGAATCATAGGGATATTTCAGGGTATTTTGCACTATTCATCAGATTGTTGTTATTGTATTTTTAAGGAAGTAGTACACTTAGCATTACATTTGTTATGTTATCTTTTTAAAAACTTTCTGTATTTCATTTTATCCGTCCGTACTCTTATGTTCCATATAATTATCTAAGCATTTTACTGTTAATGCTACAACTATTTCAAATACTTTTCAGATATAAAGACATATCTAGTATGCTTGTAGGAAAGTAAAGCAACTTCTCAAAGATTTTCAGAGTTTCGTGTTCCAAAGCGGTATCGTCTACGTCCTATCCTTGTTAAATAGTTGTCTTAAAGTAAATTAGACGACACTTAGTAATTGCTACCTAAGAGACAAAGTTTTCGATTCAAGTACACTAGATATTGTACCGCTTAGTTAACTTTGTTTATGAAATTACAACAAAAAATTGATGTTGAGAAAACCAGCAAATCTGTCTTTTTCAATACAACTTCCAAACTAAACCTTCCATTAAGCAAAGTTAATGTACAAGGAAAACCGTAACTAAATAACAAAACTAGTCGCTAACACAATTTATGTGAGGGCGAGCGGCCGCGGGACGCAGCGCCGAATGTTTCATACTTCCCTCAGGGCTGCCGGTCAAGTTATTTTTCTAAATCACTGCCAGAATTTACCTTCCCGCCAAAATGTTTCTTTTTAGTTGATCGTCTAAAATGAACCCAAGTAATGCTTGTACTACTACAAGAGATTATTAAAAATCTAAACCACTTATATAGTTTCGTTATTTGTACATTTAATACGAGAAATACACATTAAAAAATTGCTTAAATAAACACTGAAGAAATCCACGGATTAATTCTGAAACGAATCTAAAACAGCATTGCAAGGGAAGATTAAAAACTGTCAGACATCAGAATTTTGATTTAAATTGCAGTTTATGTGATCTTAAAACGTTGTTACTCGTTTTAATGTCGTTTCAATATGTTGCTGTTAGCGTACATACGACGTTAATTTTAATCCGTTATTTTATTTATTAAATTAAAAACATTATTACTTTATCCAAAGCAAGGGTATAAATATTTTGGTCACACCTATTCCTAATAATTGAACAAATGTAATTTACCTTCGTTACTCCGCCTTTGTTCCTGACTCAAATACATTATAACAAATAATGACTGAGTAACTCGAAACATTGTTTATTGAGTTTCCTTTTACAGCGGTATTTTATAAATTGAACTAAAACAATAACTTTATAATACACCAAAGTTAGTATACTATCCAGTTAATTTGCAAGACGGTTTTATCGACATACATTGGTCTTTAATAATGACTCGGGCGGAAAGATAATCGGTAATACCGAGTAATGGTATGCAAAAATTACAAACAATCTACTCTTTCTAATGAGTGTAATTCTAGTAAGGATCGCTTATTTCTGTTGAATCAAAATAAAAACAATCGACAATCGCGCAACTGTTGTGCGATTGTCGATTGTTTCGCAGCCAATTCAACTGTTTAGTTGCACAACTAAAATAGAGAAGTGTGCGCACCTCCATGTAATACGTAGGAATCAAAGCGAGACTAAACAGTTGTGCGATATAGCTTTTACGCTAAATGTAAATGCGGTAAAAATCGAAGAAATATAACTTTTATTTCAATATTTTGATTTATAAGCTTGTTTGTAATAGAAGAGGCATTTTTGTAAAAGCATTCTCATAAATATCAAAGGAAAATACCTGGTATTTGTGAAGTAGAGGCCAATAAATACCGTAGTATTGCGACGACCCTCACACCGTAGTCAGTTCGTTTTAAAAATGTCGACCAAACCCCAAAGGAACGAGCGAATTCACCTCGATAGTTGAAAAATGCCCGAAACCACCCTCACTACCTTCCCTCCGGCCCTCATCGCCGCCGCAAACTGAATTTGCTGAAAGTTGCACAGCTCTCATTATTTACAACTGCCGCAGTTTGAATTTATTTCTGTGTCTACATGAACAGATTTACTTTGATACTAATATTATAAAGAGGAAAGGTTTGTACTTAATAGGATAAAATTAAACTCCAAAAGCCTTCTTACTAGCATTGCTTTACTTGCGGAGGAAGTCATGGAGAATAGATACTGTGAAATGAATTAATATAAGAATTTATTTTTAAATTCTATTTAACATAGAACACTAATTAACTGTTTTGATATGGGAAAGTGTTTCCCCGAAAAGATTGCATTGTAAGAATTTCTAATTGAGTTATGTACATACAGGTGGAATGTTAAAAGTTATCTTGTTTGTTGCTTAAATCGATAAACTTATTCCTTACTTTAATATGTAAAGTGTCGTAATTCTGAATCGTTAATTAACATTAAGTTAGTGACAGGGGATGAAGTTATCAAATCATATTTTAACGAACAATTTCTTTTGAAAGCTAAGCATTGTCAGTATATTGGCGAGGTCGACAAAATTTAACTTTTAAATTCGTCAGTCGCCAAGTTAATAACGTAACAGCTGCTTTAGCAATATTAAGGCATATTGATGAGGCCTTTTATTTGATAAATTGATACTGTCCTTTTATTTAAGGCCAACATTTTGCTTTAAATTATTCCTATCTGTATCACGTATTTACATGAACAAAATTAATTAGTTTCACATATTTTTTTTTATATGAGAAGGGGTCAAACGAGCGACGGGAACACAGAGGTGGTCAACGACGCCCATCGACATCCGCAACACCAGAGGAACTACTGATGCGTTGCCGGCCTTTGAGGAAATTGTAGGCTCGCTTCTTGAAGGATTACAGAGAGGAAGAATAAGGTATTTCTTTTTTATAGTTTAACATTTTGATTTAACTATTTGCTATAGCCATTCAAATTTTTGGAAGAAATTCTCGTTTCAGTCGATGCGGTTGAGCCTATACAAAGACAGGCACAAATACACGTGCTCAACATCTCAGCAGATTGCTCGGCCGTCCCGGTTACCTGACCCTTTGATCTCGTACTTGTACATTCCTTTACCGAACTCACGCTTGTAAATACCTGGGACACATTATGTTAGACAAGTGCTATGACGTCAACAACAAGGCTAAATATCAATGTTATTATGTTATTGGATTTTTTGCATATATCTTCACTTTCACGAAATAATGAATAAATCTATAAAATTACGTAGGTAGCTGTACAAACTTTTAAGCCCTCATTTACATAAATGGTTTTGTAACGCTTGTCTTTAGCGCTTTTTTATCCGTCTCGCTTAACAATATATTTCCGCGAGCGTTGCGTTTTAAAAACGCTTCCGTATAAACAGATAAGTGAAAGCATTTGTTCTATTTCGGCGCTTTTTAGCGCCTGTGCGAATGAGTGCTTATTATTTTGTCGCCAAAAGTTAATTAACTTCAAAGTCCATTAATAATATTCCTCAAGTGAAGTCAGACGTCGTAAACCAAAGCGAGAGAAGAATATCAAGACGATAATTAGTTTGTACGCAGCCGGCGTAACAGTACAGTTCCACTGTCGTCAAATTTGTATCGATAAAATGACCTCCCTCTCACTCTCTGTGACTAAACAGAGGTAGCTATATGTATCATTACACGTGTCACAGCAGTGGAACTCTACGCTTATGTCGTTGCTTACTGCTACATGAATTTATCTTATTTACTGCGACACTTCGCATTAAATTGCTTTCAT
>NW_013525113.1:136284-151835 GCF_000836215.1 Papilio polytes
TCTGCACATTTAAGTTACATTAAAAAGGAAATTATCTTTTAAGTAGACTGATTTAACGTATATATGGTTTTATATGTGAATTAATCTTATCTCCTTTGAATTAACGTTACATTTTTATTACCTAAAATAAGATAAATCTAATGTTCAGCTGGAAATTTTCTTCAATGACTTACATTACGAAAATTATTCGCTTCGTCACCAATCAATAGTATCTAAGGGACTAGGGAATCACTGAGCGATTGACTTAGTTATTTTGCTAAAGAAAATAAATATAGAATTGATGTATTTATTGTGAACAGGAATCATACATTATACTTCATACTTATTTTAGAAATGCGAAAGTTTAGATGCATGAATGTTTGTTAGAGTTAGTAGCCTAAACGGTTTAACGGATTTCGATGAAATTTGGCATCAGATTCAGAGGAAAGTCTGGAAGAATACATAGGTTACTTCCAATTGTGGTTTTTAATTCCGCGAGGACGGAGTCGCGGGCGAAAGCTAGTTATTAAATAAAATATAGTTAAATTATTAAACACGCGGTAGAAACTGATTACCTGTCAATACCGCAAACAATATATTTACTGTTTTATTTAAAAAGCACATATTGTTAACTGCTATCAATATTCCATTGAGTGAACGACGTGTGAGATCCACGTCAGTCCTTCTGACAGTCGGAATATGAAATTACTTCATATCTGTCAAAATGTAATCGATGTAAGAGATACGGGTAGAGCAAGGGCGGCACTAAACTGTTCGCAAGTGGTTAACATGCTACAAACTTCTTAACACCACTTGATTGATGCGGGATCCTTCGGTATTATACAATTTAAAAATCAAATGTATATTAAAAATAGTTATTAATTAAACAAAATAATTAGTTAAAATTTAGTACCATTAATATTAAGGAGTTATTTGCGTGGGCAGTAACTTCCAACGTGACATTTAAGCACAAAGATTAAACGATTGTTTTGTGTTGAAGTTTAATCATTAATTATCTGAAGTTATGTGAACTTTTACAAAGTAAGACTTCAAACATATTACTTGACTAGCTGTTCCCGTGCGGTTTCATTCGTATAATATTAAAACAACTTTATTTTTAAACATAATGTCACATTTTTAATAATGTATGACTTTATGTTGGCAACCTGTAGCTTATTATTTTCCAATTTTTTTACCCCCTAAGTTTAAGAGGGTTAAAACATATAGCCTAAAGCGTGTCGTAAGTGTGGGGCTTTTTATTAAAGAAAGAATTATTCAAAAATATCTTCTTGTTATTACTGACATCCTACGCTACAAAGTAGTTTGTGTTTACGCTTTATTATATTAATATAGATAGTTAATTAAACGATAAAGTGTTTGTAATGTCTTTAATATCATGATTCTTATTTTAACAATACGGTAATAATATATTTGTAATGTGAATCAATGTCACTTTCTGCTTGACAGCGTATTTTGAGTGGAGTTAATGTGAGCTTTTCATTTATACAAAAAGCTTTCTCTTGTATTTCAAATAAAAGGGCTATTTTCTTAATGTACTGCTATCATAATTTAAACATTATAACACGCAGACAGAGGAATACAGTATCAGTATGTTTTTGTTTTATTTTTAAATAATAATTCTAAAGAAAATTCCTAGTATTTACCATAGCAACTGTAGCCAAAAGAAGATAAACAAATTTTATAGTAATTTAAATTGTAGATATTTGGTCACGGATATAAAGGTTTCTTAAACTTTCATATCATATATAAGGATAGAATACTACCGTACACTTTGATCCTAGATACGAGAACTGTGAAAGTCTTTGTGAATGCAAAATGCTACTGGACAGGAAATGTGCGGAAATGACCCGTTCTCAAAGGAAATTGTACACGTTTTACTTACATACATAATCTATTGATTTTAAAGAGTATTGGGACTTTAATGGGGAATTAAATAAATACAACACATTAAGTTTATTTACTACAAAGTAGTTTTTCTTATGAAAATATTGCTGCATTTTAAGTAAGTGTGTGACTTCTTATAAAACACCAATCTCATGACGGAAATTGTCTATTTCTACGCCAAAATTGCGCACGTCTTTGTTGTAAATACACTTGGTTTTTGTGTTCCTTTCATAACTTTAATTTGTAGTTGAGTTGAACAAGTATTTTATGAATAAAATAACACTGTTAAATATTTTTTTTTTGAATTTTTTGCCTTACACAGTTCACGGAATGCTTTAATTGTGGTGAAACAGGAACACACAGTACCACAAGTCGGGGTTAAACTACGTTAACAGCGTTACTTAAGATTCATTTAACGAGTTAAGTGGCAAGGAAATGAAATTCAGTACGCTACCGGAGTAAATTTAAGAAACTTGTTGTCATTAATTTAAAAACTAAATTCATTTGTATTGTTTATATAAATGTGTAGAGACATTCTTATTTCAAATTCGAAGAAATGAAAGCTTTTAACATAAAATATTCAGTACCTTAGTATTCAAGGAAGCCGCGAAGCATTCAAAAGTTATATTTCATACAATACAAGGTAAAGTCAACACGTGCTTGTTGGAATGCCTCGCGGCACAACGTACTGCGCGAGCTCTAGCAAGAGCAGGAGGTATTCAGTAGAATACCTCCACAAACTTAAATAACTTTAAGTTTTCGTGATGATAAATATTAAATATAAAACATCCGCAGTTAAAAAGTTTTACGATTTACTTTACAACGACAAATTCCTAAAAATATATTCGTATTCTGATAATTTCTTTATGACCTTTTCATTTAGCCATTCATTTTATATTGTTTCTAATGTGTCTATTTCAAAAAGAATATTATGAAAGAAATAAATAATTTTTAAATGAAAACATTTTACATTTCAGACTTATATATCTGGGGTCAAATCAAGACCGGTTGTAATCGTATTACGCACGCAGACGAACTGTTGGCGTACAAAAGGTAGAACCAGTCAGCAATTACAAGCAGAATTCGCACGTTCTGCTACCGATGGTCAAAGCTCGGCTCGTATCGACTGCGGGTAAAAGAAAGCTTTGTACTATTGAACAATCAACTTTTTCTATTCTTATTTACTAATATTTCGTGTCTATATATAAAAATAAACACGCAAAGTATATACATTTAACAATAAAATAACACTTTTAATACATAAAGTTGCTTTTAAAATAAAAGAAAATTCACAAATACTGTATAAATTTAAGTGAAATATTTCTATATTGTAAGAAAACGTTAAATCTCTGTATCACATTATCTTGCATTTCAACGAATACATTAAATTAATTGTAGCAATAAATTTAGCGCGGCCTACACACCGCCGGCGCCGCACCGCCGCAATTGTATCGCGCGTGTGAACCGTCCTTGTTGCTGGGTTTACACGGCTTTACATAATTTATGATCATTGATAACGTTTCGATAATTTCGTATACATGTAGTAATTTTGTATTAACAAAGGATTAACTTAGTACAATGCTTCTTGTATTACTTTACATTTG
Organism: Papilio polytes; assembly: GCF_000836215.1. Lineage (NCBI taxonomy): Eukaryota > Metazoa > Arthropoda > Insecta > Lepidoptera > Papilionidae > Papilio > Papilio polytes. Next base: position 139,773 of record NW_013525113.1, read on the forward strand.
GCCACGATACTAATTCCTTACTTACTATTTTTATAGCATAAATGCAGGATTTTGGATGGATATTTGATACCATATTTCGTTGAAACGGCTTAACGGGTCAAGGTGAAATTTGGCACTCCATGTAGGACATAGTCTGGAGGAACCAAAAGGCTACTTACTAAGGTATTTTTTAAAATTCCAAAGTGTTGGGAATAAGCTAGTTTCATAAAAATGTAACGTATACCCCTTAAATTATGACTATTGTATTTATATAAATATTTATATGATAAAAATGACTTTAATTTATATTGTTTCATGGTAGTTTAAGTATGCATGCAGATAAAAAAATATATGAATAAGGAAGTCTAGTTTTGTTTACCTGTGAAATTGTCACAATCCCGTGCGGGCGGAGATAAAGTGCGTTCATAAAATTGTCACACCCTTTTCGTGTTCACATCGGATGGGAATGAGCCTCTCTTGTTGAAGGTGCGCTCTTACTTTGCTGATATAAACGAAATCCGAAACTAGTGCCAAAAAACTATTTTGTTACGTATTCATTAGACTCTATAATTTTATTTACTTGAAATACATGTTATAAAGCCCCATACTTGCAATTTAATATTATGGAAGTATGTAGAAAAATGAATGTAAAATAACTTGATTTAACTTGAGCCTCCAAGTACCTGACCTTTACCCTTTTTCTTTCATGTTATATTAACGCTTCACGCAGTTTAATTATCAAAAACATTCAAGGAAAATTCCACGTCCGTTTAGAAGGTAAAACTTAGAAATTTATAGTTACTCCTTTATTTCCAACAAAAAATATAACACAAAATCCAGATTTTAAAAATGTACATTTTTACACAGCGTGGTGTAAATCGATTTGTTTTCTTCGCCAACAAATTTCCATTTGGTACAAACGTTTAGCATTACAATGCAGCTCCCCGTTGTTTTGTAAATAGATTGTTATTATTTGTAAGGAAGGATAATAACTGGATTTGTGTTCGCATTACAGACGCCTCTCTCAAGGTGTTTGTTGATTTTCGACGGAGAGATGGAACGATTTCCACTTTTGTACTCTTTGTTGGATCCGCACCTTTATTCATTTCCTTTTACTGAAAGAAACGACGACCTTTGTTTTACACGAAGCTTTTTATCCTTTGTAATACAGATAGATCTAGGTAAAATGTTCTTAAAGTTCTTATAGTTTTAATGTTTCAAAATAAAAGACAATCTGTCTCTTTCTTACATTAAGTAACACGATAACTATTCAAGAATAAAACTTCATTTAACCTTACTAATATTAAATATGCGAAAGTTTAAATGGATTGTTAGAGTTTGCAGCCTAAACTGCTGAACTGCGGATCTCGATGAAATTTGACATAGACATAGAGGATAGTCTGGAAGAACATACCACTTAGTTTTGTTTTGTTTTTTTATGATTTCACCCGGATGGATCCGGGAGCTAAAGTTAATATTAAATAGTACAAAAGTAGAACAATAACTTTAAATAACACAAAAGATCTCATTAAAGTAGATTTATAAAGTTTCCATTAGAAAGTAAATGAACGCTGGACAATGGACAAGATTATCGCTTGATGAACATTTCATCCAGTTTTATTGTAACTGTATTGAAATAAAACGAACGAGAAAGTTACGTTTAATTAGCGATAACGTTTGAAACTTTAATAATAATTACAAAGCTTTGGTACGTTTTGCTGACTCACGTTTGTACTAATTGGTGAAATTGCTCAACAATTATTACAATTAAAATGTAAATTCAATTTAAACAATTACCATAACAGCTGTCAGAGATATCAGTACAATTTACTTATGTATAAAACACAGTATATCATTGTTAAATACAACATTTGGGAAAGGGACTTGTTACGTTTTCGTTTGCGTCTTACAATTTAACAAATCATAAAATTGCACACATCTTTGTTCCTTTCCATAAGGCATAGCATCCTACTTCTTAATTTAAAGCGATAATATACAATTGTTATATGTTCTAATTCCATTATAATATAGAGCCATTCAGCGCGAAATGTCGCACATGTTATTTATTTAGTTAAATTTATTAGCGGAGCTATGTACACAGTCCCGTACATTCAGCTCTGTGGGTACATTTAATTAACATAAATTCTTAAACCATTTAATTGGGAGGTAAATAATATTTAGTACAAATATCATTAAACTGATTATATCAATCTTATTCGAAATATCTGTCTTATTGTAATGCAGATTGGCTTTTGTCCGCGACTTTATATGTTCGGTTTACCTAAAATTGTTAATATAATATTTATTGTTTTTTTTATTATTGCAAATGCAAATTTAATAAAATGAAGTTTATTTTATTTCTAACAAAGTAGATTTTTCTATTTAATAAAAAAATATGAAAGCCATTGATAATTCCGCACGCAACGCTCTTTGGGGTGCGGGGTGGGGCGGGGAGGGTTCAATTTAATTCCGAGACGCAGCATCTGGCCTCTGCCTTGTTTCATTTCCACGCAGCTCACACAAAAAACGTAGACTCTTTGACAACAACTGTACTCTTATTTACTCACTCCTTCCTTGTAGACAAGTTATTGACAAATTACTTAAAGCAAAACAATACATCATGAAAAAGATTTTCAAGAATTATAGGTGATGTCTTAAGAACTTCGGATCAGACGTGTAAAGAAGTATGACTAACTAGCTTTTATCTACAAATGTATGGATTTAGAAGATAATTTTATGCAAAAGATGATCCTAATGAACTTGTTATTTATTTTTGCCCATTATTAAACAATATTTGTGTGGCAATAAATTACAGTTAACAAGCATAGTTAAGTAACGTATAGTAAAGCAACATTGTTGTAAAGGCCGGTGCTCCGTTTGTGTTGAAAACAACTAGTCCCTTGGCGGTGATATAGCATTAATACAAAGCGGTAACAGCTATTGTGCTAACTTTACGGAAGTACTAATTTCATTCACACAATTGTTTATTTCTTTCCTCTTTAATATATCGCATTTAGAGCTCCGGATAATTTTAGTAATTTGAAACAGAAGGTTTTAAATGTCTTTTGTTGAGATTGATAAAAAATTATATTTCAATATTTATACTCAGTTTATTAGGTTTTTTTTATATACCAGACTAACATGACAGATGTAGCAGAGAATTCCTTGCGCGTCAAATGTGATCATGAAACAAAGTAACATCGTCTAGACGAGTTAAGACCTGCAATAAAGATAACAGTAAAAGAAAGCGAATTTCCTTAAAAAGTTTTATGACCGACGTTGTATAAACTAAATGCATATCAAGTATAAAAAAATGCAAAGAGTACAAAAACTATCTGTAACTAATCCTTATTTTTATGTCTTAATTGAATAACACACTAATATAAACATGATACATATATCTAAGGACCTTTTGTATGGTGCGTGTAACTGAAATGTTTACCCTGTCCTGAAAGCTTCGACAAATAGTCTCTCCCCTCTCAAAGGTCGTCTTTGATAAATATGTCGCATAAAACCTTGCAAATGGATTTAATTTTCTGGGTCATGTACGCGTTTGTAGCAATTATTTGTTTGAAAATGGCTCACGGGGAATAATATCTTCGTGTTATTTTCGTATTATATTTATTATTTGATACACCTTTTGTCCTTTTTTAGATATATTTTTAGCGACTCCCAATAACATAATAGAAATTTGTGTTATTAATACTAAAAATAAAGACGTACGAGTATAAACAATTAAAGACACACATACAAGTAGGCTCCGCGTGCAAAGTAATAAATTAACCAAATTGTTTGTGAACGCGTCGCGTCGTCTCGTCCCCGCCTCGTCTCCACCTCGTCGCCACCTCGCATCGCTCATGTATCATCTTGTTAAAACTTTCTGTCGCTTTCCTCCTTGTAATTTATTACATCAACAACATTAAACAACTTTTAAAATTCTCCAACGACAGACAAGATATCGGTTGTTCACATTTACAAAAAAATATCAGGAAATAAATATGAGCATATTTTTACGGTCCATACGACTATACTATTTATACTAGAATACGATTTATTATATTTTTCGTTAAATATATTAATGATATTTAATTTGTAAGCAAATTGGTAACCAAAAATAGTCTAAGTCGACTAAATCTATTCCACGTCACAGAGAGACGCAGGTGAAATGGCTGCGACCACTTCGTTAGTGCAGCAAATAGATTCCTTTAATTAGCAACAAGTCCAGCGGACCGGTACAACCTAAATTCCTCACAGCTGCATATATATAGCAAATCTATCGCACCATTAATATAAATAGGGAAGATTTAATTGTTAGTTTGCATAGAATAAGCTACGACACAACTGAACCGATTTTAAAATTTCCTTTACTGTTATAAAGCTACATTATTATTGAGTAAAATGTATATGTTATTATTGTTAATAATTCCGTTTTAACGAATTCACGAGCAAAAGCTAATATGTTTTAAATACTTTGCTATTATGCTTAAGTACTTAATCTGTAATTAAAATTATAATCACTTATACTTACACTGACTCAAATAACGAAACGAAACTAAGACCTTTGTGTATATCAGAAAGTCATAAAACAAAGGCGCCGACAAAAGCGGGACATGTTAGGATTTTTACATTCGTAGTCATGCTATGCAATAGATAAAGACTTGAAAAAATAAGAAAGCAAATATCCAAGCGGAAATCCTCTGTTTGTATTGCAAACGTCGACTAATTGTCTACCATCTATTTGCTATGTCTGCGGACGGCACTGTGTTAGACGTCCTCGTGAATTGAAACCGTGTCCCGTCCCTAGGGAAATAAGATAAAACGGCACAAACATCCATCTTGAAAATTGCTCCTAAAATAATTTTCATTAATTAGAATTAGAGTACAAATATTTAATAGTAATTGAAAACTAGTCAGAGAAAATTATAGTCATTTGTAGTCTGCAAAAAACGTTTATTGTACGTCCATCAGTAGTGAAGCATTCCCAGAGGTACAGCGGCGTTGTCGAATACTTTACCCACTTCGGTAGTAAAGCGCTGCGTCGCTTTTTGATAAATTCTGACAAATAAGGTGAGTTGACGCGAGGGATTTTCAAACCATTTATTTACATCCATCTATCCCAAGCAAATTGTATTACTAGAAAAAGTCAGAGAATATAAATGACGTAAATATTAACTTTCTGACCGAATGACATTTTCATCAAACATTTAACTGAATTCTAATTGAACAAAAATCAAATTCCCATCGTTCTTTTTTAATATAGATAACTAACTACTTCTATTTGCTAATAGTTTATTAATCTAGCTTTATTTGACTGTCTTCATCAAACTAATACTATAAATGCGAAAGTTTAGATGTATCCATCTAGGATGGATATTTAGAGTTTGAAATCCAAACGGCCGAATGGATTTCGATGAAGTTTGGCTTAGTTGTAGAGAATACTCTGGAAGAACACACAGGCTACTTTATTTAGTATCAAGCGGACGGAGTCGCGGGCGAAAGCTAGTAATTGAATAAATGATGAAAGATTTTGATTTCTGTTTGTAATTGATTGATTTATGAAATGCACAAGATTTGATGAATAATGTATCACAACGCTATCTGATGGTTTACCTAATACTCAGCGATTCCCAACTGATAGAGTAATAATTTGCAGATTCACAAACGTTAATATTAACTTTTAATTACACCGATATCTTTACCCTTGGAAATATTTACATAGTTGTAATAATTCTCTTGATAATTGCTTCCGTGGTTTAGTTTGCACAGTATCAAGGTTTATACTAACAGATTGTTCTATTATTATTAATATCAGTAGAAATGTTTTAAGGTAATATTAATAACTTTTTGATTTACTTGTCAGTCTGAATAGGAAAAGCTTGCTTTTAAGCTGATATTTATTATTTTCAGAATAAAATAACATTAACTACAACTAGCATAAATAATACATTTGATAGCAAACAGCCGTCATACAAAGTTGCTCCGTTGTACCACAGCATGGTACTGGGGGGGGGGAGCAAACTTGGTGGAACAAAGCACAGTGTTGTTGCAACAACTGAACAGCTACGAAACAGAAATGATTTATTCATGCTTAGGTCATAACATAATTAACTCCGCTAGTAGAATTAACAAAAAAAACAAAACAAATGAAATTCGCGTTACTTTAATTCAGGAAAGAAGTTGAAAGAGCAATTATTAAAGTAGTGTTCATAGCTGTCAGAAACAATGTAACAAGCCGCGTGTTTCACTTAACTGCACCGAAATCCACGAAACTGGCTTTAATCGTATTACATGCGCACTCCAATTGTGGCAGCACAAAAGGCAGATGGGAGCCGGTAATTACAGGCCAGAATCCGCCCCACGTTCAACACAAAGAGCACGGTGAGGGGGTACGGGGCAGGGGGAGGGGACAACGCTTATCGCAGTCCTCCCGGCAATTAGCCCACTTCGCCACGAATCGAAAGCTAACCGTTTTAACTTGGAATTAACACGTCTAACGACTGTCGGTTTCTATTGACTAACGCACTACTTGCATAGAAATGTGTGTCTCGTTATTTGGCAACATCTACAAGTATATTTAGCAACTACACATAATCTAAAGCTTCTCGAGTGTCAACGAAATGTTAATAATACTTATTGCCTGTCCCTTAAATTGTTGGTTAACAATCCATCGTATAAAATATGCGATAGAAGTATCGCATTTTAGTACAGCCAATGGTGAGACAGGCCCTTAATGTAGAAAACCAAATCAAACTTAATAAATCGTTTCGTTAAAAGCTATTGCGTATTGCTGATAAAACATATTTGCTTTTCATCTCTGAAAATGGTTAATAACTTTCTGTCTGTGACGTTGATATTAATTAAATTATCTTATCCAATAATCATTCCTCTGATATGTGGTCGAATAATCTGTTGTTTTACCGACCATATTTGCGATCATGCACTCACTGACTCATTTATCACACACTCAGTGGCAATCACTGATTTTCTTTGACGTTCGCATCCTGTCGAATTTCGCACATTCCTGGAGCTTTATTCAGCGTCCAGCGGCGGCGCTGCGATCGCATGTATTTCTCCACTTGTACCGCAAACTAAATACGAAGCGTACTTCACATTTGTAAAACGGAATCGCTGGAAATTACTCCCAGTATTTTACAACTGCTGTTTTATACCATAATAAATTTAATCTTAAGTCGTAAATTAGAAATGAGGAAAGAAATACGAGCATCCGAATGTACAAAGTGTTGTCCGTTTTATTGCCGAGGCATTAAACGTGTTTTGTCTAATTGTTACATTTAATTAAATTTGTTTCTTTGGTTTTACAAGCTCTCGACCGTTATGCTTGAATTTAAAATATACCTCTCAAAGTTATTACGTGATTAAATAAATTTTTACTGATAAAAAATTAAGTGATTTTAAAAACGCTGTATGAAATATCAACCACGTTTCGCTAAATTGTTCGATAACCTTGTTTAACCTAACGGGACATTGACGTGACATGTATTTTCATATTAATTACACGGACCACTTTTAACTCGATGGCGTCGCGTGTCGTCACAAAGGCGTGCGAATGCGGGGAACTATCGAACCGGAAAGATAACTCAATGAATTATGTGTTACACCATTCAGCCAGCCGTGACGCGGCGCGGGATATTTCAATATTTATAAAATAATAAATTTTCAGTAAAACAGAATATTATTTTTTATGACAATTCCAGTAGTTATGCGTTAATCCGTTGCGTAGATCTTAATTACGTAAAGTATTTAAGGTCTTGGAAAAGGATTACAGTCGTCCTAAACTTTTCATTCCGAGTAAAAACTGTTTCAAATCCATTAGCGAAACGTCGCGCTGTTGCCTTAATAGTTTAAACGACTGTTCACTTAAGACGTACAAATAAAAAGTATTTTAAATTGATTCTTAAGTACTTTCTCATTATGTATTTTGTCTTGACAATTGTTATGTTTTATTTCATTTTATGTACTTCAATTTTAAAATCTAATTTTCCTACTACAAGCCACGTAACATTTAATATATTACAAATAAATTTAAAGGGATTTATGTTTAAAACAATAAAATAAGATTTAAACCGCAATTGTAATGAGCAAGTTGTATTTGAATTTAATCGTAGCACCTACTACACGTAGCTATCGGCTACGGGCTACGAGCCCGTAGCTGCTACGAAGTAACTCAATGTAATGCAACGAATTTCAGTTTCACCACAAAGTGAAGATGTTGAAAATAGCCTTGCGGCTTGTTGACTAAATTTGTTTCCGAAAGTTTTTAAATAACATATACATCGGAGTGAACCAGCGGTTTGTAGAAATTAATTCCAAAGGTCATATACACGGTAAAAATCATATACACGGTAACGATCTTCCATTGTAGGCGTGCGTATGCCGGAGATAATGAAATAACAATCGTGTAACATTAGAAACACCATCATTAGTTGACCACAATCTTAATTGAAAACTTCACAACACACCCTAATCGAATTGCAAACATTTACAGAGATTAACCAATTGATTTTACCATCGGACGTTCAGGCATACGGCCGGATTCCATCCTTTCGTAGTTGATGTACCGCGAGTTCGAATAGTTTCAATCATCGTTCCTTGTGCGCACTGCAAAGGATTGGAACATGTTGCCGGCATCAGTTTTCCCGCCCAAATATGACGTGGGGGCCTTCAAAAGGAGAGTAAACAGCTACCTATTAAGTTAGCGAGTACCATCTTTCAACTGCATCGTCAGTTCCTTCAGGTGGGATTGTGGTCAAGCGCTAGCTTAACAAATATTATAATAACAAAGCGCATCATTCCACCATTCAAAGACAACTGTCATCTGTCATTCTATCGTCGTCTTGACATCTATCATGCACGATACATATTCAGCCAGTACTCAAAATAATAAGTTGACAGTAACTAAAATCTTTAAAAAATTAACAAGCATTTCGCCCCGTTATATACATATGTTCAGTAAAACCGACTCACACTATATTCTGACTTTTTTAATATTACATTTACAATAGAGTTCGTTTCAATATCGTCATTAAAAATGTGGCAAAACTTGTGGCAATGAGTCGTAAGTAGAACGTCCACTGAGATAAAATTAGAAGCAATGCTTTGAGGTCCACTCAAAGCACTGATACCGATAGCCATCCCCCTACACCCCGCGCCCCGCGCCCCTCACCCAACGCCCTCGCCCCCTGCAGTCGATATCTGAAAGCTTTTCACTAAATTATTCATTAAATTACTTAGATGCTTTCAACTTCCTTGCTGCACTGATACTTTAAGCACTACTAAAGCATATGGAATTCTAAACAAAATACGATTAAAAAATAATAATTAAATTCCTATCTATAAAAAAATACATAAAATAAGTAAACCGTTCTACGGTATTTTAGTTTACTTGATATTTTTTAGTAATATTTTGTGTTACAAATTTTAGCGGTTAGTTAACACTACGCTCGTTGCTACATTAAATTAATAAGGGAGATTAGAGTGAGCTCGTAGCTCGGAACTTCCAGCTCCAAATTAACACCATAAATTGTTAAGCTGCCTGTTACTTAGTCGTCGAAATAATTAATGTATGTGATAACTAAGTTATATTAAACCAATAGTTAAACTATTACTTATACGCAGTTTAATAACAATTATTAACAAATATTTAGAGTAATTATCTTGTACCTTATTTTAGAAATAAATGTATAGATGAAATCTCTAAAAACTTGGTTGTATGAAGAAATAAAAATAAAACCTCACGATAAAGTTACCCAAAATACAGCCTTACAACAAAGCATAAGGAAGCGTGGAGGCGCGTGGCTTCACACATTGGAGCCAACATTTGTTTGTGAACTAATGTTGGCCGCCAGCGTTGGCGTTGCGGAGTTGGCACAACACTTGTGGAGTTATTAATTAATGCAACACCGCACTGAAATGTTGGAAGCAGAACACGAGTTGGAAACTGGATTATAAATATACATTTCTGTTTAATACGTTGAGATTCTAATTGCATTTATATTACTACAAATGATTTATCTTTTTTTTAATTAAATAGTATCGTTTCATAACGATATCTGAAAAGTAATACTGTTGGAACAATCACATCATTGGATATGTTATTTGTTCAAACATATCTCGTGGTGCAGATGCGATACGAGTATCATGTTTGAGACGTGATGTTTGAGCAGTTGATATTGTTTGTACTTCATTTTGTTGATAAAATGTCCCCCACAATCTAGATACTTTTATAAAAAACAACGTAGCAAATGTTTGATTGAAATATAAATATTTTTTTGATTTTATACTACAAACGACAATAGTCGCATTAACTGATTGGTTAACGTTTTAAATTAAAATTGAAACTTCTGTTGTCTTTGGGAAAGTTTAAAATAGTGCAATAACAATGAGAAGCAGACATTTTAATTATGAACCTCAAAGATTTCAATTTTTCCAGCAATACAAAAACATTGCTAAAAACTTTTCTTTTAGCACCCTGTATAATATCATGTAAAAGAATGAAACAAAAGAAACAATTGTATTCAGAGTGGCAACTCATAAAAACGTTTTGTTCTCTTCTATGTAATTTCAGTCACGTAATAAGCTCTCTGAGAATATTAACTTCAATATTATTACTTCTTATTACGATTATATTCAAGAAAAAAAAGTAAGATGAATGTTGCCTGAGTTACGTCACTATATTGTGGAACATTTTCTTGTGAATCAGACATATTAAATCTTCGCACATGACTGCTTTTGCTTTTGATTTAGGTAAATGTAATTTCGCTACTCATAGCCATTATTCGTATTGTTACTGTGTGTTATAAAAAAAGAAATGCTTTATAAAAATTAGCTGAAGATATCAGAAGAAACGTAAAGTAAAAATCGACAGAAAATGATAAAAACACCAGTTAATAAATTACTAAGAACATTATTTCCCTTATATTATATTTGCAAATATATTCCTAGAGAAATATACTATGTTACGGGAACAACACAAACATACCCAATCCCTTCAGGCAACCGACTAAGATGTCTGCTACAGATAAACTCTGACTTACACGTTACTCCGCACATAGACATACTCGTAGCTGAGTAAATAGAGCCTAAGACATTGAATATTACCAAATAACCATATTTGAATTATACGTATACTAGATTTCGCCCGCGACTCAGTCTGCGTGGAATTGAGAGATACAAAAGTATCCTATATGTTCTTCCAGACTAAGCTTCACATCTACACCAAAGTAATTAAGATTTAGCTAAAACGATTTCGAGTTTAGAAACAAATTTACAAACAATAGATAAAGTAGTATAAATTTAAATAGACACGTTTACAATAACAAGCGATGTTACAAATTGACAAGGATATTTTTGTAACTTCTGAGTGTTTGTGTGAGATCGTAAAAACAGAATTGAGGCAATGATGAGGCGCTGAAGTTTGAATGAGGTTCAAGATATCTCATTCCATCGCGACTCTGCCTGTGCGAAGTAAAAGTAAGTTTACAAAGTCGTTTCTTCATTTGAAGAAACCTTTCTGTATTTACTTTTACATTTAATACATTTTCTCTCTAAAATTGACATGGATGATTTCCTATTAACTTTACTAGTATCAGAGTAGTAGTTGAAATAATCGTAAACGTGCATTTCCACCGTCGAAGAATTCTCATCAAACGTTATTTACGTTATTTTTCACAATTACTTAAATACCACGTCCCTAAAATGATTGATCAAAATTCGATAACAAGCGAAGTTAAGAGTCGGTATTATAAAATTTACAATAAAAGTAAAATTATTTTCAATGAAAGTAAATAGCATATAGAATGTAACATCGTTATAGGAAATCGATATTTTACTCTAACAAGTACGTAAATTACTGATCAAACTTTGTACAGAACAAATCAGTATTTTAGCAGAGACGTGCTCACTCACGAGATACGTGACGTAGCTTTTGTTTCGTACTTGTTTGAATTTTAAATGACGGCACGTGAATGTAATATGATTACAGTGTTCACACACACTCACAAAACCCATAATAAATCAAAAATATTGGGATATATGTGCGTGCTAAATTTAGTAAGTGCTTAAAAA
>NW_013525113.1:152357-154993 GCF_000836215.1 Papilio polytes
AAAAATTCTTGGGGAAGTTATCAAGAGCGACAAGGCCGGGGATTTTGTACACGTCGTATAACGTATTTGTTTCAATTTTTTTTTTTTGTGGAAATTACCTCATATCCTAAATACAGCACACAGTCGCTAAGTGGCAGATTTGCATAGCCCGCTATTGACATAACAAACATTCTAACTAAAGAATCGAACTGTTCAGTTAGAACTGAACTGAATAATTTTTCGTTCATGATCTCGTAAGTACTCTACTGCACTGAATTGTGTTATCAACGAAATACTACATATTTCTTATTATATCCAAAATTATTATTTAATACGACATTTAAGAAATCAATCTTTTTGTTAAAGAACTGACAGATACAAATTATGTGACTTTAACATTATCGCGGAACTTCACAAAAAGTTGTTAAGGTAAGTTATAAGGCTTTGAATACTTGAAATAACTTTGTGTGTCGCGTCACGTTCTCTCTACAAGCAACACGTTCCCCGCAGCGCGGGCAAAATGTGACTCCGCTCTCTCATGCATCACAATTACGGTTTGATCTTATACGAAATATAAAATAATATGTTGCATAAAAAATATAGTTTTAACACATGGTGTTACACAAAATTGTATGCTTATTACTATACAAAGAATATCTAAATGAAAACCTTTTCAACAACATTCAGCATAGGATAGTAGCTGTTGCCTGCGACTCCATCTACGAGAAAAAAAAGTAATCCTATCTGTTCTTCCAGCATATGTGCTAATTATTAACAAGGCCCTTAGCTGCTTTGGAGATATGTAGTAACAAATATCCATACAGCTAAACTTTTTTAAAAAATGACGTACTTCTCAACAACCAATTTTTTCTTTCTTACGGCTCTGTATTATTCTTGTGGTATTTTTATTCCAATAAGTTTCTTACAGAACGATAATTTATAGGGATATAATGCAATATAAGCACCTTTTCTAATATTTGTGTATCCTCTACAAATACAATCAGATATATTTATTTAGGCTCGAGTGCGCGTCATGAAAAACTTTTATCAGATTCGTATTAAATATTCAGAGATATGGAGTTTCTTATAAATTCACATTTTCTTTGAAGAGATTTAGCAAATATTTTTCTTGAAGGTATTTAGTTGAAACAAAACAACATAGCTCACGTTCGTAACCCAGTGGGGTAGGCAGAGACCACGGAACTTCAATGGACACTTTAGAATCTATACGTCTTACAGTTTAGAAGAAAAGTTCAAACTATACATTGCCAATGAATGTAATTGTGGTTAATTTCATATCTGAATAATTTAAAAATTATCCTTTCGATTATTTTTTTGTAATTACGAAAGAGCTATTTATTTTTTTAAATTAACACAGTCATTTAATTCCATCAACTCCATTGGCATAATGAAATAAATTTTAATCAAAATAACTTTTAAAATATTAATTCGCCCGCGGCCTTCATATTTAACAGCTCTGGTTATTTAATAATACATTGATATAAAGTTTTTCCAAAATATTAGAATACATTTGTATGCAAATTGAAAATGTATAAGCTAAAAAATACAACAAAAATGCATCAAATTGCCATTCTTTTGTTGTCGCGAACAGTTATTAGCTGTTGACCGCCAAAGTGGAACGAATCGTTCATTTGTTTTTCTATAAAATTCCTTTATGTTGTGGAAAACAAAAATTATTGTGACACAATCAATTCTATACAATATTCCAAATTCAAAACGCACTACGAAAAAGAAAACAAACCAGGCTATTTTGTATTTTTCAGTCGAGTCACGATATTCAGTTGTTGATAGATAACTGGCTGATGTTTGCAATGTTTTTGTGAAGCGCTCCCGGGTTCGTGCCACACATCTCAATTGAACCGAATATAACGAGGTAGCGACAGGGGAGGGACAGGGTAAAGGGAAGGGAGGGTGCGTCTAATGGCCGGCACTGGTAATAGCTTGCACATCGTGATTCATGTGTTTTGTTCACACTGCGTTTATATTGACAGAATAACAACACAACATGAAAATCCATATTCCCGATTTACTATAGCCTTCTAACATAGATTTCTAACGTACCAAATGTACAGCGTAACAACGTAAAACGGAACGTAAAGTTAAGTATTTAATTTAAGTATTGTAAAGTATTGTAGTTACTAAATACCATAACAGTACTTGAATCATTAAAATAATAGGATTCATTAAACGTAATTTCATTTTGCTAAAATGTGTTTCACTGAAAACTGAAATTTTAAAACGTTTCCAACTAATTACTTAACCCTAAAAGTTTCAGTCCCAGTAGTTATTCTAATTTATAACTAAATTATTCCGTCAGATAAAGTTTATTGTTAGAACTTTGAAGAGATTACTTAAGTAACAAGGAAAATTTGTTAAAGAAAATATTTTTTTTTTGTGAGCAAACTTATTACTTCTTCGATTGGTTTATTGTTAATCGACATCTGTCTACAAAAATATCAAATTTTTATTTTTAGATATTCATACTTTATTATTTGAATAACATGAACAAAATCCCCTGTCTCAACCTCAATCGGAAGTCATACCTCTTGGTATTCACATTCCTATACAATTTCATACATGAATGATAATCTCTAGCACGTTTCATACCCCGAATGCGTTCATGTCGCTCTTCATTT
>NW_013525113.1:155895-163907 GCF_000836215.1 Papilio polytes
GAAAATTTGTTAAAGAAACTATTTTTTTTTTTTGTGAGCAAACTTATTACTTCTTCGATTGCTTTATTGTTAATCGACATCTGTCTACAAAAATATCAAATTTTTATTTTTAGATATTCATACTTTAATATTTATATAACATGAATAAATGTACTACTATGTATGTATAAATCAACCGCAAACCGAAGTCATACCTCTTGGTATTCACATTCCTATACAATTTCATACATATATGACAATCTCTAGCACGTTTCATACCCCGAATGCGTTCATGTCGCTCTTCATTCTAAATAAATATATTGTAGAATACACATATACACAGACATACATTTACAACCCCATGTGACGAAAAGAGTTCTACCTTTTTACTTTCAATGTTTTAGGAATCGAACAGAACGAATTTAAAAGCAATAACGTTAGACAACCAAACCAAGGACATTTTACATAGCTGTTTGGTTAAGCAATAATTGATACTAGATGGCGCTGATAACAATTGAAAATAATTTTTCTTTTATTTGAAAGTAAAAGCACATGTAGATTAAATAGTAACATGATTTACAAAGAAGATAATTTTTAAATTAAGATTGTTTAAGATCAATTTGTATTTTATCAAAATAACGCAACAGGAGTGAGGCGCATATTATGGTTTGCGCGCCATAACGTCGTCCCGAACAGTCTCGAGGCGACGCCGGCGCAACGGGTCGAGAAGGGGGCGAGGGCAGCGGGGTACAGGCGACGCATCACGCGTGCGTGACGTCATCCACGCGTTCGCGCCGTTTTGTGAATTGTGTTTTGATAATGAATAATTAAAAAATTAGATGTTTTATTTTGGGAAAATAATAATATGTGCAGTTTTATTTTTATATTATTGGAACTTTAAAGATTTTATCATAGTTACTAGTTCACATTTATACATGCTAGCTAAACCTACGTACTCGTATATTTATAAGTAAGGTAGTGTTAAGAAGTGCAAAGAGATAATAGTGATATCGGCGTTGATCAGAGATTTCTTCGATGAAGTGGAAGAGAACAAGTTTTAATGAAGGTTAAAGATCAAAGTGATGAAATAACAGAGCTCGTAAAGGCAAAGTTTATCGCACGTTACGACTCCGTCATGATACGACACGACACGAGAACCAAACGACACGGGAACGACGCGAACTAACTCTGACGAGATTCGACTAATTTAACTTCCAAGGAAAAACTCTGACTTGATAACTTTTATAGCGTTTCGAAAGTAACGAAGTAGGTACATTATAAAAATTTTGTTATTGTAAACCGACATGTATATCTATGTTGTTTTTATTTTTTTTAATCAACGATTAACTTCACTAGAAAATTTAATGTTATATTAAAGTCTTACAATGCAGCACAAGATTTATTTTATTAAGATAACTTACTTTATTAAATTTCCCAGTAAAACTGCACTAAATAAATTTAAACTCTCATCCGAGGGCAGTTAGTTCTTGTTAAATTCATTTCTTTGCACACAATTTCACTCTGAGCTGGGGAGATTTATTTGCAATGAAAGCAGAATTAATGTTAAATCTCGTATCGCCATAAATAATTTAAACATTGACTGGTTTTGATTGTTGTTTTAGTATTGTAAACAAAAAAAAACATCTAATGTAGTACATTTTTTAATTGGTACAAAATAATCATATTTCATACTAATATTATTAATTTAGATGGATGTTAGATGGATGGATGGATGTTAGAGTTTGTAGCATAACGGCTGAACGGATTGCGATGAAATTCGCTATAGATGTAGAGGATAGTCTGAAAGAACACATAGGCTACACACTTTGTTTTTTTTATTCCACGTGGACGGAGTCTCGGGCGAAATCTAGTGTTAAAATAAAAATGTTACCTTTCACAATGTTCCGTCTTTTTCAGTTTCACGGTTTGAAAAACGTGTTTTATTAATTTCTAGGGAACTTTTGATTGCTTGTTGAAAACTTTTAGTCAAAGAAGAGAAAATAATTGACAAAAGACAATTTGAAAAGAGTATTTAAAAATAATTAAACCATAAAAAAGAGGTAATTAATCATAGCTGTAATAAGTATCTTATTTATTTTATTTCTAACAAGCGAATATTCATAAATATTAAGAGAGCTACTGCCAACAATCTACATCACAATAAAACACAAGAAATAATAAGATATCGCTTCAAGTTGAAAAACTTTAACAGTGTAAACATAACGATCACTCCTTTACGCTTCTTCAAAGTTATACGAATGAGCATATTTCACTGACAACTTGGAACTAGTAACTTTCTTGTAAGTAACGGAACTTTATTGTCTATTAGTAACAAGCTAGTGAACTAGATGCGGAATGTTCTAGATGCGTTAGTTCATAAAAATGATGAAAATCGTATCTCGTAGTTGGAAACTGTGATTGGAAAGAGTAGCAAACAATGCATCTAGATTTATTACCTGTTTCTATTCATTTATTTGTTAGTCAACATACTATATCTATCAGTAACATTCTGATTTCCATTTCTAACAGTACTATAAATTGCGTACATACAAAAATTCAAACATTCATTTATGTTTCATGAAAGATTTTTCGCTGAATCCAAAATTATCCAGCATTTAAACAGAAAAGGTTTTTGTGAGAGTAGGTCGAGTTGTGCGATAGATGGCGCTGTGTCGCTCGCGGCAGCCAGTCGTATGAATGCAGCGACCCACTTCGCTGACCCAAAACACTAGCCTCAACTCAATAGATCATATGCGAAATTGCCCCAAAACTTTACCTTGCTCCCATTACTCCAAATATAACCTTTCAGAGAGCATTTATTTTAAGATCAGATTTAAGTGTAAAACTTTAGTATTAAGTTTTTTTTGGGTGCAAGATATAAAAAGTCGACAGAGTTCATGAACGAATCGATATTAATCAATTTATGTATTTTTTCCTATTTTTTTCTGGTAAGTAAAGTAGAAACTCAGTAAAATGTTTGCAAATAGACAAATAAAAGTTTGGAAATAGAAAACGACGTGGGCGGGCAGCGTCCCAATCGCTTTTCATTTTTCAAGGCGGACGTTAGCGGTTTCCTTCCTTATATACGTAAGGAGAATAACATATAAAATCAGTCATTTATATTATGTATCAGGTCATATGTTAAGAAAAGTAAAACAACATAGTTAATAAATGGAAGATATTGTCATAGCCGAAATAAAAGCATTCGAAAAGTATCATGCATTTTGTTTTGCTCTTTTAGTGTTGGCGTTGTTCCTAGAGTATCTTTAAAGTTTTCTACTGAGCAGTATGCTTTCACACGAAGGCAAAACATTGATACTAATGAACTAGAGTAGTAGAACACTGTACTACTATTTTCTGCACTACATGCAAAGATAAAAACGTATTGTTTTGCTTTTAAACAGTAGAGCTACTGCAATGTCTATTCCTCTGCCTACTGTTACCCTCGTGAAGAAAGCATTAGAGCCGCGTCGTTGAGCGACGCTTTTGTCCATATCTAGCCAAGTTAAACGCCGGGGAAACTGTTTGTGTCGTTCTGACATTTAAAGATAAAATGCTCTATGATAAATGCGGTCATAATTCCAAAAGAATAATTTTAAAACGATTTTTTAATTACCCCTTTCGGAATTCCTTAGAATAATGTTTAAATAATATCATAGCTTATTTATAGTAACATAATTGCACCATTAAAATTAATTCTAACTTAAAATATTGATTTCTCTACATTTATAATATCACATGTTTGTACACAAACTTAGATAGGAGTAAGTAACTAACTTCAAAGTTATAATTAGTACCACATCATTTCAGTATTTACATGTAATATATTCATAAACGTTCACATGTATGTATGTACATCACTTGTTCTTGCTTAGCTAATATAAGTAAAGACGAGAGAAACTGACGCTACGTTTGCGCGGAAACTACCACTGCTAATGTATGGAAATTAAGTTTGTGCTGAGTTAAGCTAAGTTGATTCTATTAGGGAAATTTCTGTTTGTTCTTCAAGTCAATTTTGAATTTTAAATTCAATAGTTGACTGATTTATCTGTTATAGGAAAATTAACTTATAAAAGTTTTTTAAAATACAAATTTGATGTAATGTCTACTATAATTTAATTGTAAATTGTTTTAAGAAAATTTCTTATTGAATATTATCTTGTATATCTTCTTAATTTGCAGACAGAGAAGCAATCTAAGCAGGCGCTCGAGTGAGATGTCTCCGCGAGATAAAACTTAACTAAGTTATCCACCGCCTCAAATTGAAAACTTAAACAGCTCCCACTACAACTTGAGACATTCTATTACTAACTTAATGTATTTTGTAACTTTCATGTAATACATTGTAGGTTAATTAATATTTATAACACATTTCTATTTTCGTACTAATAAAGTGTTTGTTAAAAATATTTCCATGTTAAAAAAGAAACGGAAATGTCAAACTAAAATGAACTAAACTTTTTTACGGTTAGAAATGTTATAACGATATCAAAAATTGAATACAAAAAATAGGAGTCGCTTTAATTAACAAACCTTTTATATTCTTTGGTAACGTTGGAAGCAGTACGTGCAATTTTCAAAATATTTTTTGCAATAAATTTTATATTTCTCATACAAAAAAGTGATACAAAATCCATGTTTCTACAAAAAAATCGTAATAAATTCGTTGGTGCAAATGAAATCACGAATACAAATATAAAGTTAAAAAGTAAATCCTATATTAATTGTTACGGACGTAAAAAAACTGAGTTTGAGTTTTTTGTCTTATAATAAAACAAAAGAAAATAACTTAACAGGTAAATTGTGCCCTAAACTATAATTCACCAGTATACCCACAAAGGCTAAATTTCTGTAGCAACTACGGAGCTAACATTACTGAATTATTACCTACAATTGTAAAAAGTCGTGAAGGAAAATCGACGCAATGATGGCGTACTTTAGTTTAAATGAGTTCACGTTTTGCCATTTCATTGTGGCGAGAGAAAAGTTTTACGAAATTTCTCTTTTACATTTTATGTAGCTTGTTTATACGCAAATTATTCACATTTTTCGTGTTTAATCTTGTTGTAAATCGCCTTACTTACTTTACAAATAAATACCTTTTTTCACAGCGATGTTTTTTGATATTTAAACCTTACAAATAGTAATAAAATTCAAAATTGCAGTACGAATGCAGATAGGTATTTCCTGTATCGGCTACACAAATACAACGGCAGGGAATGTTTTCCGTTCTGCAATGCCTTCAATTTACGATATTATTTGGCTTCGGCCCAATGCACTTGCATTACTCACAACTCGGAAACAACTTATACTTCATATTACATCCCAGTTAATTCGCAATATTTCTTTTTAATATTAATTGTTTAATCCAAGACAGATGTCATCACACATCGTCTAAGATAATATTGCTCTCCTACGGGGAAATATGAATAATTTCAGTTCTGAAAATACTAAAGTAAACGACATTTTTGCATATGTCTAAAAAGAAGATATTCATACTCTTGGTCTCTAGGGCATAGAAACGTGGAGACATGTTGAAACTTTAACTACGAAAAATGTCCCCCAAAACGACAATCTTACAAATGGATAGTCGGAATATTGCTCTAGTGTATTCCTAAAAGAATTTCTTACATGTTTTGGTTGCCTAAGTTACTAACTTATTTGAGACATAAAAACAATAAAGATAATTTAAAAATAGATCTCATGTAATGACAGTAAAGACACACACTTCTAATTGTACCTCTGTATTTAAGTACAATTAGAAGAAAATTTAATTGTTACTTAACATTGAAGTTATTTAACTTAATAATCCATTCACTTTATCATTGAGTAACATAGAGTAAATTTGTTACTAGAAAAAAATCATGACGCGCTGACGAAGTCGCGAGTAAAATCCAGTCTTTACTAATATTGATTACTAGCTGTTGCTCGCGACTGCGCCCGCGTGAAATAAGAAAACGTAACCTATATTACTCACAAATAAAATATCCTTTCTTACGGTAAAAGAATTTTTAAAATCGACTAAGTAGTTTTTGAGTTATTTAAATACATACAAAAAATTGCTCTTCATAGCATTAGTATAGACAACAGAGAAATGAAATGTATAACAAAAACAGAGTTAACCAAATTATCTTAAGGTCATTCAATTCAGCTTACAAAGTCAACATTAAGTACCAAAAGCCTTTGAGGCTCCACTTGCCGTGCAAACGTCTCCAAAGTACACTTGTGTACATTTACATTGCGGAACAACACACTCAACACTGCGCAATTACTTACACGTGAGATTTTACTATACTTGTGTATTTATTTATCTACGTGTCATAGGAAACAAATAGTACTATAGATACAGAAATAACAAGAGTGTCGGTGGCTCAGTGGTTTTAGCACTTGACTGTATTCTACAGGGCTCAAATCCCGCTATATGGCAATGTGATTTTTCATATTTTAATTTCATTTGTACATTATATATCCGACGTAGAAGGAAAACATTGTGAGGCAATCTGCACATATCGGAGAAGAAATTTAAATTATGTAAAATGCTAACCAGTCCACAGTGGGCCAGCGTGGTTGACTATAGCCTTGTGTGGGTGTATATAGTGAGCTGGTGATGATGATAGATAGAGTTGGACTAAAAAGTTTGGTTCTATGTATAGTTTTCTTAAAGATATGCGCATTGCTCCGTAGACGTTAGCAATAAAAGATTTCTTCAGTTTTAATTAAAAATAAGTGGGAATCAAACTTAATTTTCAACGAAAGCGTTCGATAAAAGTCTATCATAACGGAAATTAAAAAGGTATTAGGGTCCGTACAGACACAATGCCACAGCCGATGTTCAAGAAAGTGGCTTCTAAATTCTTTGTTCAAAAGAAAAAAAAGGTTTTCTTTGATCGAAGCCCCTTTCACCTAGTAGTACTTTATTACATTTAACCAAACTATTTTCTGAATTACTTTTCAATAAAGAATATAAGGGTTTTTTGACCTTTATATAAATAATAGCTAAAATCGTTCCAATTTTCTCTTTATAAATGCTAATGATTTAGATAATTTACTTGTAAAAAGATATTTTTAACATTAACAATACTGATACAAGAATCTTCATAAGCTGTATTTTAGAACAATCTAAAGCTCATTTCTCACGTAACTTACAGCTTGTTTCGAGTCAACTGTCAGCTGGCACATGCTAAGCTAGCATATTTGATCGCCGCAACACTTTACGTTGCATTTTGCTGCGTCACGTCTACCACTCAATTTATGCTCTTAGACGTGACTTAAAATAAAAATTCTTGTAAGGAAATATTGTGCTTAGTTTGTAGAATAAAGTAATAAGATTTTCAAATATACATACTACACCTTAATCATCATCAGCTGAAGGTTGTCTACGGCTGATTGCAGGCCACCTCCATTGATTGCCATGGCTGGACCTTTATACCATAGTAATGTTATGAAAACAACCTAAACTAAAAGCTGTTTATGAAAGTAAGTGCTACTTTGGAAAGAAAATGGTCGCTTTCACTACCAATTCGTGTTGCAATTTTTGTTCACATTAATTTCCTGTTAAGTGCAAAACGGCGGGAAGATTGATTCCATTGATTGGTTCCACTTGATGCGTAATAAGCCTTCCGGCATCGGCGTATCTTACGATAAAACTATTTGCTTTTACCACTTTCAATTTAAGCCCAATGAGAATGTTAAGGAAATAGCCATATCTAACCGAATAAAAGTAAGTTTAGTATTAGAGTAATTTAATGGTCAAAAGCTGGAAATTAGTGTATGTGATGTGTTGAGTTCAAGGATGAGAAATGAGAGGATGTTTCCTTAAACCTTAGAACCATTTTCCTTTACTGATATTCGAATGACTAAAATTTAATGTAAGTAGCCTTATTAACAAATGATATTGCTGTGCCGGTGTCTACATATATCTCCAAAATATTTATTCAACTTTATTCAACAATTTTAGCATTTCTCTGGCGCCAAATTCCAGCAACGTGCCGCCGTCGTGCCGTCTTCTTACCGCGCCGGCCGGTCTGCCGTGC
>NW_013525113.1:163923-169998 GCF_000836215.1 Papilio polytes
TTTGAAATTTATTGAAAAAAACAGATTAACAATTAACAATAAAAGTTATAACCAATTAAAAGATAAATACAAATAGTGGATAAAATGCGATTGATCTAGTGATACCCACACTAGGAGGAGGAAAACAGCAGGAAAAATATTTTTATACAATAATAATTAAAAACCTACGCTTACGGCGTTTCGGTATTATTATGAATTTATGAAAGAAAAATAAATATGCAAGATGATATATGATATATGTATAGAATAAATAAAATAAGATGTAACAATAAAACTAAATACTTGAGAATAAATAATATATGTTACATATGTATGAATATCTGTGTTATATATATATGAATGTATGTAATAAATATTTATATCTAGCTTAGGTAATTATTACTTTAACAATTATAGGAGAAAGTTTTAAGCCGCGTAAGGATACAAAAATACATCGTAATAATGTTTTATTTTATACAATCTCGAGCCAAACCGATTAACGTGTAATGTGAGCCAAGTGGCCGCAAAGCCGTAGTTACGTTCCGTTACACATCGGCGTAACGTAAAGTGCTACGTAAATGTTTCACGTGGCCTATCTCTACAATTACTCCAATAACATCTTATCAGCGGACTGTAACTTTAATATGACTTTTTAAAAGGTGAACTGAAGCTAATTATATGAATAAATTTAAATATTAACTAAATCTTTAATTTTTTTTCCTTTATAAGACTTGAACTGTTATGTTTCTCTTTTTATGCTATGTGAAAGCCATATCCCATTTATAATATATGATGTAATAATATTTTTATATAGTGGATTCATACCTGGTTTTATTTGTGCAGCAGAGCCTGAACAAATAGTGGTGCTTGTATTGAGGGTCATAGATAAATGTTGGCGGAAAACGCGATGGCGTCCTTCGTACGTTATATCAACTCACAATATTGTAACAAAAAAACTTTATTAAATACTATTTATAAATGCTCTGTGAATAAATGCTGTTTCTGCTCATGTGCGGCTTCATTCGCACGAAATTGTAAAAACATTATTTTATTGTTTCTGCACTGCAGGAATACTTATCTAGTTACTCATTTTTATACATTTAATTTCACACTGGAAAGTTAAAGTTTTCGTTCTAAATTAATAATTCATGGCGAGCGAGCTGCCGGCGGCTGCGGTCAGCTGACGATCCACACTTTTGTTGGCAACAAAACAATATGGCGACCGATAAAAAACTTTCATAAAAATTGATAAAAACCGAAGCGGAATATTCATCTTTAAAATCACCAGTTTTTAGTTTTTACAATGCTGGACGAATTTCAATATTGCCTTTTTGTGGATATTGTTTGTTGGAGAAAACATCCAATTTGTCAATTAAAAAAATATCATGGTATTAGTCAAGGCAATTAGGCAAAGGCTGTTATTTTAACGATGAGTTTTACAAATAATTTGCAGCCTTTTGAATTACTGCTTTAATAATTTTGGTACAGAAACTTCTCATATTCTTATTAGAATAAATTTTATTAAAAATAAAATCTCGTATCAAACGTGATTCCAAATTTAAAAATTGTTAGTAGGTAGTCAAGTGTCGTTCAGTAATTACTGAGCATGGAGTAGGCGAGCGGCGAGCGACGAGCGGCGAGCAGCTTGTAGAGACCTGAGAGCTAGACTGAGTGCCTTCATTAATATTCTACTTAATTGAAACTATGAAGATATCGAGTGCTCTCAAATCCTTATCTTATGTACGAGTACAGCCATAGCGGAGGATAAATTATTACTTAGGTGCATTCTTTCTGACAAAAAAGAAAGAACACCAAGTGAATAACATCTAATCGTGAATCTGCCATTGTTCCTTCGGAGGTACAGTATGTACAGTCCTTTCATACATGTCTAACAGCAGTAACATCTGAATTCAATCCCTAAACATATCCCCTTTCACAAAATCCACCCATACTTTCTTCGGTCTGCCTCTAATTTCGTAGTTTGCACATTCAATCTTAATACTTTTCTGTTTATGTGTTCATCTCTATGCCTATGTCAACTATACTATTTTTTGATTCTCAGTTTCTCTACAATAGCGCTACTTTCAAACTACCTCTATTATATACATTGTTAACTTTATTACTTCGTGTCACACACATCTATCTTAGAGCGAGCGATCTTTGACTAAACAATTGCAATCTGTTGTCGATAGTCGATTGTTTCGGAGCCCATTCAACTGTTTAGTTGGACAAGTAAAAGTCGATTAGTGTGCGCAGCAACAAGCTCATATAGAAATCAAAGCGAAAGTAAACAGTTGTGCGATAGTTTAGTCCAAAGTGTGAGCAGGCTCTTGCATTAACATAACTCATATTTCACTTATGTATACAATGTGTATTTTATATCAATACATGTTTCGAGTAGCATATGTATATAGTAAATAGTTGTCGGGAGGTAAGTTGGCAAGTCTCTCGGTAAAATGCACCTGCAGCGGATATACGAGTGGGAGCACTAATACCGCTCTTATATTAGTTTCTTACAAAACTACGCTCTTACATCTGTAGTTGGAAAGGATTCTTGTTACTAAGTTTAAATGAGAAACTGTTAATACTGCTAATCTTGAGGTTTTTTTAATATCTGTCCCAATATAGTCTTCGTTATTGATTCACGCTTGTACACAGAAGAGTAGATAGAGAGAATTCTATGCTAAAATAATTATGTGTTAATATATTCCTTAACTTATTTTTGTTTTAATCAAATAAAATTAAATATTAATTAAATAAATTTTGATTCAGTTACTGCGGTTAGTAATATTCTCTCGTTTACACACGGAGCTTGTTTCGTTAAATAAATACAAGTTGCAGGCTGAGGTTAATTAACACTATAAATTGCTTAGTACTGCATTACATTATAAAAATATACAAGTTGGCTATAAACGTGCCGTATAGTACATATATTTTGTAACATAGAGCTAAAAAAATTAAAATCTATGCTCCGCTGGGGAAGTAGGCGTGTAAAAATCTTCAATATTTTTATCAACGTTAATGTAACTGGAGTTAAACTAGAAACAGATTTGTTAGTCAACTGAAAAATAATTTGAATATAACATTGTAAAGTTTGGCAAAACATTTGTTAAGGAAGTATTAGTGTTGCCGCGAGCCGCGGGACACGGCTGTTGTACTTGAAATTATTAATTTATTGCTGTACCAAAGTGGAGTGTAACAGACAGTCGGATGAAACTTTACAAGCGGGTTTTAACTGCGAATATTTAACGAAATTTAATTTTAAACTCTACCGCTTTAACTTCCTTTATAACAGTCAACGAAATTTACACATATTATTACTACAAAACAGTCTACAATAAAAAACGAATTATTTATTTTGACAACGGCAATAAATATAATTGTTTTCAATAAACAATATTGGTTTATCTTTAAATTAACAGAATAAATCATACATAGTTAATGCAATGCCATTAAATATATCGGCCTGGTTAATGCATCAGATTAAATTATAGGCTATGGTAATTAGTCATTTCGGAGCTTTCCATATTAATCAAATGTGTTATCAGTTAAAATGAGTAATAAAAAAATATGTTTTGTGTTTACCCAAGGATCACCCAAATTACCCAAGGATAGATTATTACATTACCTCAAGCTTTGTATTTTCGTTAGTTTCAATCTCAACTATAGCAATAAATTTTTCCTCCAGAAAGGGTATAGTGCTAAAGTTTCAAAAATAATGCATCAAAGTTGGCCCGAGACCAAACCTAAATTTGATATGTTACATAAACTGCTGGGAGAATCAATAAATTTACTTTGACTTGGAACAAACAGGAAGACTTATCTCGTGTTTATAAAAGACGTTATAAGACGTAAAAATTATACCTTAATTTATGAAACTAAGCAATAAAAACATAACAGACAAATGAATAAAAGGTCCTAGTGTTATTCCAAATCTAGGTAACCAGTACAGTCAGGAAAACTGACAGACGACGCAAATAAATAGCCAATAGGACGCAGTATTTAAATTTGCCTGTGACAAAAAAGTTTGGTTAATGGTATACAACTGATTTTCATAATTATTCCGTAGATTGCTCTTGTCACTGTTTGTTACATTAGGTTATTTGTAAGAAAAGGTAGAGCTTGTCTTGTTGCTCTTGCAACTTTTATGTAAATCTTACCGCGGATTTCCGAGATTGTACATACTGAATTTCTAAGAATTTGACAGGAGTATTTCTAGAAGTACCGCATGCATTTTAACTTCAACATTTCTCACTTCAAAGTAGGATGGAAATGTCATCTTATATTTGTTCGAGAGCAGAAAACTTGAGAGCCAATGAATATTCTAGTTGCAAAGATTGACTTGGACCGGTTGTCTGGTGGATTTTGAGGCTATGGCTGTCATTTCGAAACAAAATACAATTTACTTGGAACATCCAGTCCGTGTGTTCAGCATTCAAATAGATTTATTTAACAACTAGATTTCCTAGAACTAGGTTTTAACAGCTAAATGTAATACTTGTTGTGTTGGAACATACATGTATCATGGTGACATGGCGGACATAACACAGTTTTGTTTACTCTGTCGTATATCGTTTGAAAATATGATACAAGGTAACGTAAGTATTTATCTTTTTTGTGATCCTCGTTTCCGGATCAGTGGCTTGTACGATGTCAGATACTCGCTAGTATAAAAATGTATTTCTCTTTTTTCAGTGTTTTAAAAATTTCTGTCGTCTGTTTTTGTTTTGGTAATACCTTTTTGTATTTTTATGATTTGTCATATGTAACTTAAGATTGTTGTTATAGTTATAAACATTTTCATGTTTTAAAAAATCTGCTATAAACGAATCGTCTGTGGTTTCTCACATTCTTTAGATAATAACGATTAAGGAAGAAAACGAGTACTTTTTATAGTAGGATAATAATATATCTGGGATTCAGATGTTGAATAATAGCGATATTGTCAGTATATTCTGGTAGCCGGGTCGACTTCGAGGCGCCATGATTTATAGATCTCAATATCGGCAGACAAACGGCTCTCGCAGATGTTCCGCCCGACTCTGGAATCCCTAAAAAAAATATCCTATTTCAACGCTTAAATTATAACCTGTCAATTTTACTTCGGATCTTTGGTCTGGTCTATTTAACAGACTTTGTCTCGCAAAAATAATGATTTTATTAAAGTAAAGTCCTTGAAGATGTTCTTTTCTCTAACCACTGTTAGATGGCTCTTACGTAAAATAGGGTATGTTTGAAATACAAATTTTGCAAATTAGATTTTTAATGTTAAAAAGATAAAAGGGTCAATTCTGGTGATCTGAAGTGAGATTTATACTATTTTAACCAACCACATTTTTCGTTAGATATGTAAAAATGTACACGCACAGAAGTATGTACAAAGGTTACATTATGTGAGGTCGACACATGTTCATGTATATTTATAGAGCCTCAATGTGCCGCCATGACACGGCTTCCGGTGACGAGATGAGGTTATGCAAATCTTATGTGTCTGTCAACATGAAAGTGAACAATTCTCTCTTCATTACTACACCTGTGTATATATAACATTTTTTTATATGAAATACCGTGTTTTATTTACCTAAATTGTTTCTTCTTTTAATAATAAAAGACATGTAAAATTTCAACTTTTATTAAAATCATAGATATTACAAAATATTGAGTTTACAAATTATAAACTTTTAAACGAAGTAATTTAGTTAACTTCCGCCTCCAAAATGATCATGATTCGCTGTATTCTTATGATTAAATTTCTTTGAAAATTATCTTTGACATTCAGGAGAAGCCGCGAAAGTAGACAAATATCTTATTACATTTTGATGCCAACCTCTCCCCCCCTGCCCGCAGCCTCCCCCGCCCCTTATTACCTGCCGAAGATCCAATTAATCGGAAACCCTCAAGTCGCGTAACTTATAATCCGAGAAAGAACTTAATTTAGACTTAAGCAACTGCCTAACTGAAGCACTCAGAAATGTATTTCTTAGTGTAAATATACTAATGTTTTATACTTAGTTATCAATTAAAGACTCTGAGTGCGGTAGTATCTGTCGCTTATTCAAATTGTAAACTAAACTTTACTAAACATAAGACATAGAT